>NW_027513484.1:1200000-1500000 GCF_048772815.1 Callospermophilus lateralis
CCTACCGACTATCACAGTTTGAGTGGATACTCACTTCTACATTCAATCATCGAAGGTACAAGGTCCTATGCCATTGATTATTGATTTATCTGAAACATCTTTGCAGAACATGTATCAAAGCTAAGTATCCCAATCAAGAGTGCAATGCCCTTCTGGGATTCCAATCTTACCTAGATTTCTGTTTTCATACTTATATTTCACCTATATATTCTTATAAATATCACAGGTTCCCAATACCATTATTCATCAAGCAGAATGATTCCTAACCCAAATCAAACCTGTTATTAAGCGAAACCATACACTGTTCCCTCAATCTAACTTTACAGAAGAGCAGGGACAGTGTTGGTCCTAAAATAGAGGAATGTAGGGAATCTTCCACCTGTTGAAAAACTCAAAGTTTCATTCAGAAGTGATCCCTGGAGAAGATATAGGCACCACTGAAGGACCTGAGAGAGCAAAAGTCAACTCCCATGCCAAACAACCTGGTCAGTATGAAAGGTTGTTACTGAATCAGCCTCTCTGTTCTTTTTTTTATTATTGGTTGTTCAAAACCTTACAAATCTTTTGACATAACATATTCATACATTAGCATACATTAGCTTCAAGTGATTTATGAACTCCCATTTTTACCCCAGATACAGATTGAAGAATCACATCGGTTACACATCCACATTTTTACATAATGCCATACTAGTAATTGTTGTAGTCTGCTACCGTTCCTATCCTCTACTATCCCCCCTCCCCTCCCCTCCCATCTTCTCTGTCTACCCCATCTACTGTAATTCATTTCTCACCTTGTTATTTTCCCATTCCATTCACAACCTCTAATATGTAATTTAGTATAACAATGAGGGTCTCCCTCCATTTCCATGCAATTCCCCTTTTCTCTCTCTTTCCCTCCCACCTCATGTCTCTGTTTAATGTTAATCTTTTCTTCCTGCTCTTCCTCCTTGCTCTATTCTTAGTTGCTCTCATTATATCAAAGAAGACATTTGGTATTTGTTTTTTAGGGATTGGCTAGCTTCACTAAGCATAATCTGCTCTAGTGCCACCCATTAGAATATGGACCCAAACAGTTCTGTTTGGAGAGCTGGTATTGGGTGCCTATGGTTGATATACATTCTAACTTGTGAAAGTGTCACAGTACGTAGGGGCAGCCTCCATCTCATGGGACCCTTGGAAGCAACTGTTTGGACAAAGTGGTTGCTAAGGCAGTGACCTCATTCAGTTCCTGAAGGAAGTGACCTCACCTCACTTCCTTGGTGATGGAACTCTAAGAACTTGTTATCCAGGAAGACAGGCACCCAGAGCCTGTCCCATTCCCAGTCACAGTGGTCTCACTTGTTTGTATATACCAAGGACAGAGTCAGTCTTTCTTGGTACCTACTGATATGAGAATGGCCAAATTCCAGAAAAGCTCTGAAGAGGGGCTTTTCCTGAGGAAAGCAAATAGTGGTTCACCACTGGCTCCTGACATCTTCACAGAGTTGGTTAAGGAGACAAGATCTGAGACAGGACAGGCCATTTCTGGGGAACATACTATGGCCCACCAGTCAGAGGACACTCTGGATAGTCACCGACCTACTTTGGGGAAGGAGGTGCCTCTGTGGGTGTCGCTGTGTGTTTGTGGATTTGTCTCATGTTCTGAGAATAGATAGAACAGGCGGTTTGTTTGGTTTTGAGTGAACTATTTCTAGTAAGTCATTTGACAAGGGAGTGTTTCTATGTCTGTGTATCCCACTGTGTCCATGGTTATAGACATTAGAAAAGAGAATTCATCAATTGATGTGTCCTGTCTAGTAGAAAGCTTCCCATCATTTATTCTGCCAAATTGATGAATGGATTTTTCCTTGCCTTATCGATGGGCAACACGTTCTATCTTCCAAAGTTCCTGCATTCTTCCTGAATTCTGGCCACTCTACAGAATAGGCTCATGGTTTTGCGTCCAAGATATGTACCACTTCCAAGCCCTGTTACATGGCCATGTACTGGATAGCTGAAGGGAATGGCGAGCATCTCAGAAAACTCAAATATCAGTGTGACCAATAAAGTCTCAGTGGAGAAACCCTGCTTTGCTTACCTATTGTTCTGTTGCCCTGAATGTCAGGAAGGTCTTTGCCTCAGTCCACCCCTTTGTAAAACCTGAAGAAAACAGGTTTCAAATGGAAATGAATGGGCATCACCTGTGCCTCTTTGCTTAATTGCTTTGGAAAGGGATGTGTCTGAATCCGCCTCTTTGCCCTGTTTGAGGCAATGGCTTAGATTCTCAGCACCTGATGTATCTTAAGAATGATCCCATGTGTGCATCCAAAACCAAAATGGCCAAAAGAGCAGTCACTGTGGATGAAGTCTCTCCCCTTCTTCTGTTAGGTTCCTGACCTCCATCAAGTGAGAATAGGGATCCTTTGGGTCAAATGATTTCTTCAAACCCTGCAGAAGCTAGCCGATAAGTGCTTGGTTTTCTAATGACTCCAATTCACATAAAAAAATAAACCCCACAGTCAGTAGGCCTCAAATTAGAGAAGCAGAGAAGTATTAACAGCAGGCCTATTTGATTACTCCTGGTTCACAGAAAGTGTGTCCAGGCAACCCTGATTTTAGGCCATTAAGGGGCAAGGGAGATTATTTTGGAGACTGTCTTGGGCTTCGCCCCTCATGGAAACATCCAGCCAGAGGTTATGATGAGTGTCTATATGAAAGATCATGAGGGCCATGTGGGAGTGTTTTGGTTTTAATTGTGGCCATTTGTTTGGTGGTTGGAAGAGATGACTGGGTCCACCTTGACATGAACTCTGGTGTGATTCCCCTTAGAGACTGAGTTCTGGAACTGAACTAAGAGAATTATTGCCATGAATTGTGTTAGGATTTTAGGAGGCCATGCATGAGAGTCCCCCTTGAAAACTGAGATCTAGGCCCAGGGTGGCTTTCAACAGAGCACTGGGAATCACAGCCAAGATATCACGTGATTTTATTCTGAAGGACTTGGCAGCCATAGTTGAGAGTCGAAACACACATGGTCCTCATTGTAGACCACAATGGGCCTGGCTTCATGTGACCATTTGGCCACTTTTTGAGAAGCCTTGCCTGTGAGAATTCTCCAAAGCTTTCATTGAAATGTGCTTCCTCTACATTTAATGGTTCTGGAGTGAATTTTAACCCACAGTGCCTCCAACATCATCATTGAAAAATGGCTACAAAAATACCATAAAATTTTTGAAATTCCCATGACCAGGTGGCAATGGAGGACATTTGGATGTCCTGTTGCTGGTCATGAGTATACCAGACAGTGCTTTGATTGACTGGGTTTTATGAAAATCGTGTAGAACAGAGATGCCAATAAGTTGGAGCCTGCTGAGTAGTGGGCCTAGAGCCGTGGTGGTCAGGTGTGTGATAAACATCTGTGGTGGGGCCTTGTGGATCTTCCATTGGCTTCCAAATGGCTTGGAACTGACATGGTGCAGCGAGCAGTCCCTTCTATGTAAAGGCATCTTGTAATATTGAGAGATTTCAGGGCAATGTTCAGAATCATGTTGCTATCGTCAATGGGGCAATATATGTGGGCTAGAAGTATGTTTGGTGCATTCTCTTGCAGAAACTGACCCACCACATGTGACAGAACTCTCTCCAGCACTGTGATCCACTAAAACTCCTTGTATTTTTGAATCAAATAGCAAACTCCTAGTGCAGCAGCAAGAAACACCATGAAATTTGGAGGATGACCAAATGGCTTCACAGTCCACATGGGGAGACACTTAGACCCCAGTGGTCACAGTTTACCTACAAAGAGCAAATTCAGCACTGCTGCCTCATCTTCACTGGAAAATAAGAAACCATGTCCTCCAGGTCACATTGATGCAGACCCAGCTTTGATGGTCTCACTACAAATGAAGCTAAAGCTCCAGAAAACAACATATTTTTCAGGTGCCCAACCTCAGAGGCAGTTCTTCAAGAAGTCTTTAGGCCAGCAGAGCTCCATGTTTGTGGAGTGTTTACCCTGTCCCTTACTTTTGGGAACTCCTCTACCACCTCCAGTGATGTGAACTACTGAGCATATTCCATTCCAGATATGTATTCACAGGTTTTCTAACACTTCTCCTCAAATTGTGTCTTACTTGGGGCAAAAGTAATGTCAAGCCATAGTTCTTGATGAGAGTGGGAACATTTTTGTGTAGCACATATTTGCATACACATTGGATTCATTTTCCAATTTTCCATTTGAAATACTGAATCCCTGACACTAACCCCTACCCTACTAGACTCTGACTACTAATCGTAATATCATGGAGAATAATAACCCCATCAGAATAGAAATACAAGCAGTTCAGAGGAGGCATGTTTGGTATTGTTGGACTTGCCTTTTGCATTATATACGGTAGGAGTTATAAATCTAGTCAATTTTTTTGTTGAAATAGTTCTCCGTGTGTTTTTAAAGTTAACAAATATGTGAATTTATTTCTCCCTTTCTCTGTAGCCTAGTCAGCAGATGTATTTTTATATGCATATATAGAATCCTACCTGGTATCACACGTACATTTTTGTGAGGTGGCTGACTTGGCAGATACAAATTGTGAGAAGATATCACTCCTCCTAAACGCTGTTGAAACTGAAAATTCAACCTATGGGTGAGCCTCCTATTTGAACAACATTATACATAAATCCATGTTCAGTAAAACTAATATTGTTGGATCCGTGGGTGATATGTATTTCATGATAAATTTCGTTTGGCGTACATAATGCTACATTGTAATGTCTCTGTGTGTGTGTATATATATATATATATATATATATATATATATATATATATATATATATATATAGTCTCCAGATTTTTCAAAATATGAAATATATGTGCCTTATTGTGCACTCCCCAAATTCATTCATATTCATGTATGTGGATTTATAATCAACTTTTCAAAAGATTATTCTCAGAAATATTCATCAACCTGAAATACATATTGGTTGCCTAGTACTGAAAACTATCTTCAGTAAATGGTGCATACAAAACATAATATTTCAACTTTGCAAGTTGGCCACAAATAGAGTGCATCACACCCAGTGTACCACGCCACATTGCAGGTGAATAACGAGTTAAAATGACAAAAGACTATCTTGTTAGGATCTTATAGAAAAATGGGTGTGCACCGAAACCTAAAAGAATGATTTACACCAACGAGGTCCGGTAATTGAGTCTCAAACGTGAGCTGAATATGCAACCGGAGATCCGGGCTTATTGATCCCTGTGGCCCGCCCCATGGCTGCAGACATCGAGGCACCACCGAGAAGCGACTAGCATCCAGGGAGAAACGTTGCTGCAGATTCTGTGGAATCCTGCCGGCTGACACCGCACTGAACCCCAGGCCGAGTTCGGGATTTCAGTCAGGGAAGGAAGCTCTACAGTTCTATCCCCCACAACGGAAACTCCACCAAGGAAACCAATGGCCACCATCTTGGAGAGCTGAAGTAACCACCGCCACTCTCCGACAGATTGCAACAATAAAACAGTTGTGTGTTTTCCGCTCATCTCCCATACAGTAGGAAATTTGCATAAAATCTCTCCTAAGCTTTCCAGGGGAGGGATTTTCAGAGAGAGCCTGCATAAAGATTGGGGGGGGAAACTAGAGGCACCTGACCTTCAACTCCCCCTCCCATCAGTGGTGAAAACGAAATCTGTCTAGCCAGGGATGGGGGAAAGGGCAAACGGAAAAAATAATAAAAATAGAGTGCTGGGGTTCCCAATAGACACAATCCACACCCAAGAAACGGCAAGCCAGAGTACAGTTTGAGCTGCCGAGGGCATTACTCAGGGGAAATATGGTCTAGCAGGAGAAACCAGGACTAGCAGGAGAAACCAGGGGACTAGAGGCCAGGCCCGCGTGACTGGACGCCTGGAGAACGCTCGCCCGCCGGCAAGAGCCGGCCCGCTGCAGGTGCGACTGGACGGCTGGAGACTGCCTGCCCACCAGCGACCAATCGCCTGCCATATGCCCACCCTAATGGGTGGCTAGAGATCGCACAACCGCCGGTGACAGCCCACCAGCTGACTGCGCGACTGGACAGCTTGTGACCACCTGCACACCGGCGACCGGGAGCTGAAACCAAACAGAGACAGTACAGTCCCACACCCCCATGCGAACACCCGGGCAAAGAGCCTGGGGTCCACCATAGCAGAGAGGTGACATCACTGGAGCTCGGCCGTCGGAATTCCTTCCCAGTGGAATCAACTTTAGCATTCACAGTCTACCAACACAAAGGAGAGTCAATAGAGATATATAAAACCAAAACAAATATATAGAAGAGAGCAGAAACACAGCAATCAAATGGAGCTGGAAAGTAATGTGAACTTCATGAAAAAACAAGGGAAAAAGGTGTACAAATAATGCCGGACAACTTAATTTTACAGGAGGACCTAGAATCATCAGAAACAGGGATAGGGAAAAAACTCAATGCATCCCTAACTCACATGGAAAGAAATATTAGAGAAGACATGAGGCAGCAAGTCCAAGCAATAAAAGAATATTTTGAAAATGAATTAAACAAACAAATTCAAATGGCAAAGAACGAGCTTCACCAAAAGACAGAGATCTTAAAAAAAATCAAACAGTAATCCTAGGAATGCAGAAAAATATAAACCACATTAAAAATTCAAACGAGAATATTGTAAATAGACTAGATCAAGTAGAAGTCAGAAGATCAGATAATGAATACAAAGTTTATCAACTTGAAAAGAATATAGTCAACACAGAAAAGATGCTTATATCCCATGAGCAATCTATTTAAGAGATATGGGATGTCATAAAAAAGCAAATTTGAGAGTCATTAGGATAGAAGAAGGCATAGAGATTCAAACCAAAGGAATGGACAACATATTAAATGAAATAATTCTAGAAAACTTCCCAGAGATGAAAGATGGAATGGATTGCCAAATCCTTGAAGCCTACATGACCTCAAACATTCAAAACCATAATAGACCAACTCCAAGACATAGAATTATGAAGATAGCCAACATGCAGAACGTGGATACACGTTCTTCTCAGCAGCACAAAGATCCTACTCAAAGATAGATCATATATTATGCCTTAGGGCAACCCTTAGTAAATATAAAGGCGTGGAGATAATACCATGCACCATATCTGATCATATTGGAATAAAACTGGAAATCAATGATAAAAGAAGGAAGGAAAAATCCTACATCATATGGAAAAATGAACAATATTCTACTGAATGTTCAATGGGTTACAGAAGACATAAAGGAGGATATAAAAAATTCTTAGAGAAAAATGACTATACAGACACAACATACTGGAATCTATAGGACACAATGAAAGCAGTTTTAAGAGGGAAATTCATTTCTTGGAGTTCTTTCCTCAAAAAAAAAAAAAAAACAAATAAATGAACTCACACTACACCTCAAAAACCTAGAAAAAGAAAAGGAAAACAACAGCAAATGTAGTAGAAGACAAGAAATAATTAAAATTAGAGCAGAAATCAACGAAATTGAAACAAAAAATAACATTGAAAAAATTGATAAAACTAAAAGTTGGTTCTTTGAAAACATAAATAAGATTGACAGGCCCTTAGCCATGCTAACGAAGAGAAGAAGAAAGAGAATTCAAATTACTAACATACGGCATGAAAAAGGCATTATCACAACAGACACTACAGAAATACAGAAGATAATTAGAAAGTATTTTGAAACCCTATATTCAAATGAAATAGAAGATAGTGAAGATATCAATAAATTTCCTAAGTCATACGATGTGCCCAGATTGAGTCAGGAAGACACACACAATTTAAACAGACCAATAACAAAGGAAGAAATATAAGAAGCCATCAAAAGACTACCAACCAAAAAAAGCCCTTGAGCGGATGGGTATAGAGCGGAGCTCTACAAAACCTTAAAAGAAGAATTAATACCAATACTTTTCAAGCTATTTCAAGAAATAGAAAAAGAAGGTGCTCTTTCAAATTCATTCTATGAGGCCAAAATCACCCTGATCCCAAAACCAGACAAAAACACTTCAAAGAAAGAAAACTACAGACCAATGTCTCTAATGAACCAGGATGCAAACATTCTCAATAAAATCCTGGTGAATGTAATACAAAAGCATATCAAAAAATTGTGCACCATGATCAAGTAGGATTCATCCCAGGGAAGCAAGGCTAGTTCAATATACGGAAATCAATAAATGCTATTCACCACATCAATAGACTTAAAGACAAGAACCATATGATCATCTTGATAGATGCAGAAAAAACATTCGACAAAGTTCAGCCTCCCTTTATGTTCAAAACACTAAAAAAACTTGCATCCCAGGGAAGCAAGGCTAGTTCAATATACGGAAATCAATAAATGCTATTCACCACATCAATAGACTTAAAGACAAGAACCATATGATCATCTTGAGAGATGGAGAAAAAACATTCGACAAAGTTCAGCCTCCCTTTATGTTCAAAACACTAGAAAAACTAGGATAACAATGTTCAGTTACCTCAACATTGTAAAAGCTATATATGCTAAACCTCAGGCTAGCATCATCGTAAATGGAGAAAAACTGAAGGCATTCCCTCTAAAATCTGGAACAAGACAGTGATGCCCTCTATCACCACTTCTATTCGATTTAGTTCTTGAAATACTAGCCAGAGCAATTAGACAGACAAAAGAAATTAAAGACATAAAAATAGGAAAAGAAGAACGTAAATTATCGCTATTTGCAGATGACATGATAATATATTTAACAGACTCAAAAGGGTCTACAAAGCAACTGCTAGAGTTAATAAATGAATTCAGCAAAGTGGCAAGATATAAAGTCAACACGCATTAATCAAAGGCATTCCTGTATATCAGCAGCAAAACTTCTGAAATGGAAATGAGGAAAACCACTCCATTCACTATATCCACAAAGAAAATAAGATACTTGGGAATCATCCTAACGAAAGAGGTGAAAGATTTATATAATGAAAACTACAGAACCCTAAGGAAAGAGATAGAAGAAGATCTTAGAAGATGGAAAAATGTACCCTGTTCATGGATAGGCAGAACTAACATCATCAAAATGTTGATATTACCCAAAGTTCTCTACAGGTTTAAATCGGTGCCAATAAAAATCCCAACAGCATTTCTTGTAGAAATGATAAAGCAATCATGAAATTCATATGGAAAAACAAAAGACCCTGAATACCAAAAGCAATTCTAAGCAGGAAGTGTGAATCTGGAGGTATAGCGATACAAGAGTTCAAACTGTACTACAAAGCAATAGTAATAAAAACATCGTGGTACTGGTACCAAAACAGGCAGCTGGACCAATGGTATAGAATAGAGGACACAGAAACCAATCCACAAAATTACAACTTTCTTATATTTGATAAAGGGGCTAAAAACATGCAATGGAGGAAAGATAGCATCTTCAACAAATGGTGCTGGGAAAATTGGAAATCCATATGCAACATAATGAAACTGAATCCCTTTCTCTCACCATGCACAAAAGTGAACTCAAAATGGATCCAGGAGGTAGATATCAAATCAGAGACACTGTGTCTAATAGAAGAAAAAGTTGGCTACGATCTACATACTGTGGGGACGGGCTCCACATTCTTTAATAGGATGCCCATAGCCCAAGAGTTAATAACAAGAATAAACAAATGGGACTTACTTAAACTAAATTGTTTTTTTTCTCAGCAAGAGAAACAATAAGAGAGCTAAATAGAGAGCCTACATACTGGGAACAAATTTTTACCCCTCACACTTCAGATAGAGCCCTAATATCCAAAATATACAAAAAACTCAAAAAATTAAACAATAAGATAACAAATAACCCAATCAACAAATGGGCCAAGGACCTGAACAGACACTTTACAGAGGAGGACATTCAATCAATGAACAAGTACATGAAAAAATGCTCACCATCTCTAGCAGTCAGAGAAATGCAAATCAAAACCACCCTAAGATACCATCTCACTCCAGTAAGATCGGCAGCCATTATGAAGTCAAACAAAATAAGTGTTGGTGAGAATGTGGGGAAAAGGGTACACTTGTACACTGCTGGTGGGACTGCAAATTGGTGAGGCCAATTTGGAAAGTACTATGGTGATACCTGGGAAAGCTGGGAATGGATCCACCATTTGACCCAGCTATCACCCTTCTCGGACTATTTCCTGAGGATCTTAAAAGAGCGTACTATAGAGATACTGCCACATCAATGATCATAGCTGCACAATTCACAATAGCTAGACTGTGGAACCAACCTAGATGCCCTTCAATAGATGAATGGATAAAAAAAAATGTGGCTTTTATACAAAATGGAGTATTACTCTTCATTAAAAAATGACAAAATCATAGAATTTGCAGGGAAATGGATGGCATTAGAGCAGATTATGCTAGGCGAAGCTAGCCAATCCTTAAAAAACAAATGCCAAATGTCTTCTTTGATATTAAAAGAGCAACTAAGAAAAGAACATCGAGGAAGAGCATGAGGAAAAGTTTAACATTAAACAAAGATGAGTGGGGGGAGAGAAAGGGAGAGAGAAGGGAAAGCATATGGGAATAGTAGGAGACCCTCAATGTTACACAAAATTACATATAAGAGGATTTGAGGGGAAATGGGGGGGGAACAGTGGAGAGAATTGAACAACAGCAGATGAGGTAGAGAGGGAAGATGGGAGGGGAGGGGAGGGGGGATATTGGGGGATAGGAAAGGTCGCAGAATACAACAGTCATTAATATGCTATTATGTAAAAATGTGAATGTGTAACCAATGTGATTCTGCAATTCATATTTGGGGAAAAAATGGGAGTTCATAACCCAATTGAGTCAAATGTATCAAAGATGATATATCATGAGCTTTGTAATGTTTGGAACAACCAATAGAAATAAATAAATAAATAACGGTTTAAAATTGAGTGGGAAGAAATCAGCTAAAAATGGGTTGAGATGCATTCATTTTGCTAAGCAAAACTTTGTTTTGTTTAGTTGTAACTATCACAAATTTATTTTACCAGGAAATTGGCTTTTGAAAATGCACATAAATTGAGATTAAAGGATAATTCACCTACCTTCTTGAAAAATTCATAGCATTTCCTATATTTTTCAAATTTTATTTTTTTCGTGAATATTTTGTCATGGACCAGGTCTAGTCTTAGGCTATTCTTCCAGAATACTACCTCATCTGACAAATTCATACAATCTGTTGGATTGTTGTTTTCACCTTTTATTTAATAGTTTCTAGCTGATAATGTGTATTTTCTTTATCTTTATTTGTACGTATATACCCAACATTATCTTTGCTTTTTATGTTTTACTGGGGAAGAGACTGATCAAAAGCTCTTTGTTATATGTATCAACAATCAGACATTTAGAGCACGCAATTATTCTTAATTTTGCATGAAAATATCTTTGTACTATTTTCTTATACAGATTTAGAATTATTAATATGTCCCTACTGTAATAAGTAATTACTTACAAGAAGAATTAAACAATTGACTTTATATCAATTATGAATATGAAAAGTACTAAAATAAGGATTTGGCAATTAATACACAATTGATAGAAATTGAAATCACAAGAAAGCCATTTAAAATGTCAGTACATATGGTCCTTAAATAATTGGTAATTCAAAAAACTTTTTTTTAATTCATAAGATTTAATATGCCATATTACAGCTTAATGTGATATAAAACCTTAAATTATCAGTATTGATAAAAAAGAATGATACCTGTTTATTTAAATATGTTTATTTGATTTTCACTGTAAGATGTTAATTCTGGAAGGCTTGAGAATTAAGAAAGTTTTGGTCTATATTATTTTTAACAGGCTAATCAAAGTACTTTTAAATATATATATATATATATATATATATATATATATATATATATATATATATATATATAATATGTAATGCATATGCATGAATATAGATACATATGTATAAAAATGTATTTTAATATATCTATCAGGAGATTATAATTATTAAATTTTCTCAAGAAAAAAACAATGACTATGAAAAACAGTCTTAAATTTAAATTTCATAGCATACTACTGTTTGTAATGACATGAGAGAAAAACAGATATGAAAGGAAAACGAAAAAGGAAGAGAGAGAAGGGGGAAAATGAGGAAGAAAGTGAGTAAAGATGAGGGAGAGGCGTGTTCGATGTAAAGATAAAAGTGGAGGGGCTGGGTTTGTGGTTCAGTGGTAACATGCTTTTCTAGCATGTGTGGGACACTGGGTTCTATTCTAAGCACCACATACAAATAAACAAAATGAAGGTCAATCACAACTGAAAAAATAAAAAATAAAAAAGTAGAAATATTAGCAAAACTCCAAGCTTTTATGAATGTTAAATTTAAAAAAAATTATGTAACATAGCCTTATGTAATTTCTAGACTATCCAAAAGAGTTATTAAATGTTAGATTATTAGTGCAATAACTAAAAATCCATTGCTCTTTCCTCAACATTCTGTGGCATGCTAGTGGTAAAATAAATTCTATTATAACACCAAAAAAAAATCTAATATTTCTATAGTAACTGACCCAGTTTAATATCAAGGCTAGCAGATTCCTATGGGACATGATGTGTATTTTGACATTCATTTTTATTCAACACTGGAACATTACTATTTCTTCAGTTTATGCACATCATAGGATATATATTTCATCCACAAGTTCGCTAATTTATACGCATTTGTTTCACTTTCAGTCACTTCCTGCTTCAGAACACATGTATTTCTTATGTTTCTTGACTGCTCTTTTCATGAGACTTCTTTCCAAACACATTATTGTCGATTTCCATTATCACATTTGAAGCAAAACTCACACACCCGTATGATAAACCAAACCCTAATATTACCATTAGATGTACAACTAGCTGGAATGAATGATTGTATATCAATATAAGATTTCTTACTTAGTTTCAGATATCAATTAAATCCATTATTTAAACGGAACCAGTTATATTATTTATTCACAGTATGGTCTTTTCATGCATTATCTCTATATTCATAGACACAGGGTACACCTCTTTGTACCCCCAATACTAATTTATACGTCTTCAAAATATTGCTCCCAGAAATGGTGGAAGAAATGCACATGTCACCTGATTTACATATACATTTTATCACAGTAATATTCTGGACACAAACAGCAAAGGTGACACTTATGATTTTACCAAACCTAAATGGAAAGTGAAGATGGATTACCAAAAACATCCATGTCCAGGTTGCCTAATGCTCTCAAATGTGAATCCTATTCTTGACTACATATTTGTTTCTTCCTAAGATTATATATTCAACCTCAAGCCCCTTGAAAATGTCTAATCTTATCACTCACTTTATCATTTGCCTGATTTCCTAATGTCTCTATTGATATCTGCTTTCCTACATATTTTCCCCAGATTATCACTGTGACTGACTCTTCACATGTGCTCACATTTACATTCAATCTCTACCAGAAGCCCTATTGCTAAAGAACTTTTGGTCCAAATGCTATACTCACTCTTCGTTCTAAACCTACAGACTATCTTTCTAATAATACCGACTATCCCTTTTTGTCTAGAAGTTCTCTTTGACATTCCATCATTCAAGGTACAAAGTCCTATGCCATTGAACATTGATTTATCTGAGACATTTCTGCAGAACATAATTCAAAGCTAAGTATCCCAATCAAGGGCCCAATGCCCTTCTGGGCTTCAAATCTTACCTAGATTGCTGTTTTCATTCTTATATTTCACTTTTACATTCTTGTAAATATTACAGGTTCCCATTACCATTATTCATCCCGCAGAATGATTCAAATCGAACTTTTATTAACCGTAACCATACACTCTTCCCTCAATCAAACTTTACAGAAGAGCAGGGACAGAGTTGCTTTTACAATACAGGAATGTAGGGGTTCTTAAACCTGCTGAGATCCTCAAAGGTCCATGCAGAAATGATCCCTGGAGAAGATGTAGGCAGCTATGAAGGAGTTGAGAGAGCAAAAGTCATCTTGCATGGCAAACCCCCTTGTCAGGATGAAGGGATGTGTCTGAATCAGTCTCTCTATTCTAAATGTAGAGAAGATGGACCAAACCAGGCCTGTGTGGGGAGATGTTCCCAGGCGCCTATGTTTGATATACCATTCTATCTTGTGAAATTGTCACCGAAAGTAGGGGCAGCCTCTATCTCATGGGACCCTTGGAAGCAAATGTTAAATCAAAGTGATTGCCAAGGTAGTGACCTCATGCAGTTCCTGAAGAAAGTGACCTACCTCACTTCCTTGGTGATGTAACTCTCTGAACTTGGAATCCAAGATGCCAGGCTCCCAGAGCCAGTCCCAGTCCCAATCCCAGTGGGCTCACTTGTTTGGATGTACCAAGGACAGAGTCAGTATTTCTTGGTATCTACTGATGTGAGGATTGCCAAATGCCAGGACAGATCTGAAGAGGGGCCTTTCCTGAGAAAGCAGGTAGTGACTCACCGCTGGCTCCTGAGAACTTCACAGAGTTGGCAAAGGAGACAGATCTGAGACATGACAGGACATTTCATTGGAACATAATATGGCCCAACAGACAGAGGACACTCCAGATAGTCAGAGACATACTTGCGGGAAGGAGATGCCTTTGTGAGTGTGAGTGTCAGTTTGTGGTTTGTCTCATATTCTGAGAATAGGTAGGAAAGACAGTTTGTTTGGTTTGGAATAGACTGTTTCTAGTAAGTTTTTTGACAAGGTGAGTGATTCTATATCTGTGTATCCCACTGTGTCCGTGGTTGTAGACATTAGAAAAGAGAATGCATCAATGGATATGTCCTGTCTAGTAGAAAGCTTCCCAGCATTCATCCTGCCCAATTTATGAATGAACTGCAGCTTGCCTTATGGATGGACAACACCTACTATCTTCCTAAGTTTCTGTTTTCTTCCTGAATTCTGGCCACTCTGCAGAATAGGCTCATGGTTTTGTGTCCAAGATATGTACCACCTCCAAGCTCTGTGACATGCCCATGTACTGGATAGCGGTAAGGAATGGGAACATCTCAGAAAACTCAGATATCAGTGTGACCAGGAAATTTTCAGTGGAGAAACCCTGCTTTGGGCCATTCTCTTACCTATGTTTCTGTTGCCCTGAATGTCAGGAAGGTCTTTGCCTCAGGCCACCTCTTTGTGAAGCCTGAAGAAAACAGTTTTCAAATGAAAATGAATGGCCATCTCCTGTGGCTCTTTGCTTAATTTCTTTTAAAGGGATGTGTCTTAATCAGCCTCTTGGACCTGTGTGAGGTTGTGGCTTAGATTCTCAGCACCTGATGGATCTAAAGAAAGATCCCATGTGTGCATCCAAACCAAAATGGCAAAAAGATCCGTTATGGTAGATGAAGTGTCTTGCCTTCCTTTGTTAGGTTCCTGACCTACATCAAGTGAGAATAGGGATCCTTTGGGTCAAATGAAATCTTCAAAGCCCTAAAGAAGTGCTTGGGTTTTCTCATTATTCCAAATCACATAAAGAATCTATACCTGACAGGCAGTAGGCTTCAAAATGGAGAAGCAGAGCAGTATTAACTGCAGTCCTATTTTATCACTCCTGCTTCAAATGCAGGGTGTCCAGGCCCCCATGACTTTAGGCAAATTAGGGGTAAGAGAGCTTATTTTGGACACTAACACATACCCCACTAGACTCTGACTACTAATCCTAACATGATGGAGAATAATAACCAAAACAGAATAGAAATACAAGCAGTTCAGAGGAGTCATGTTGTATAATTGGACTTGCCTTTTGCATTATATAGGGTAGGAATTATAAATCTAGTCAATTTTTAATTAAAACAGTTCTCCATGTGTTTTTAAAGTTAACAAATATGTGAATTCCTCTCTCCCTTTCTCTGTGGCCTATTCAGCACATGTGTTTTTATATGCACAAATAGAATCCTACCTGGTATCACATGTACATACTTGACAGGTTGCTGACTTGGCAGATGCAAATTGTGAAAAGAGATCACTCCTCTTAATGCTCTTGGAACTGAAAATTCAAACTATTGGTGACCTTCCTAGCTGAACAAAATTATATATAAATCCATGTTCAGTAAAAAGTATATTTTGGGATGTGTGGATTATATATATTTCATGATAAATTTTGATTGGCATATATATTGCTACTTTTTAATGTCTGTGTGAGTGTGTGTGTGTGTGTATATATATATATATATATATATATATATATATATATATATATATATACTCTCCAGATTTTTGAAAAAATGAAATATATGTGTCTTATTATACACTCCCTAAATTTATTCATGTTCATGTATGTGGATTTATTATCAACTTTTCACAAGATTATTCTTAGAAATATTCATCCACCTGAAGTACATATTTGTTTCCTAGTACTGAAAACTAACTTCAGTGAATGATGCATACAAATCCTAATATTTCTACAGTTACTGACCAAGTTTAAGATCAATGCAAGTAGATTTCTATGGGACATGACATGTATTTTGATGTTCATTTTTTTTCAACACTGGTACATTACTATTTCTTCAGTTTATGCACATCATAGGATATATATTTCATCCACAAGTTCGCTAATTTATATCAATTTGTTTCACTTTCAATTACTTCCTGCTTCAGAACACATGTATTCCTCCATGTTTCTTAACTAGTCTCTTCATGAGACTTCTTTACAAACACATTATTTTCGATTTCCATAATTACTTTTGAAGCAAAACTCACACACCCTTAATGACAAACCATAACCCTAATATTACCATTAGATGTATAACTGATAGGAATGAATGACTTTGTATCAATATAAGATTTCTTATATATGTTAAGATATCAATTTAATCCATTGTTTAAAGTGGAATCAGTTATATTATTTATCCACAGTATCATCTATTCATGCATTATCTCTATATTCATAGACACAGGGTACACCTCTTTGTACCCGCAATACTAATTTATACATCTTCAAAATATTGCTCCCTGAAATGGTGGAAAAAATACTTATGTCACCTGATCTACATATACATTTTATCACAGTACTATTTTGGATACAAAATGCAAAGATCACACATATGTTTGTACAAAAGCCTAAATTGAATGGGAGCATGGATTACTAAAAACATTGATGTCTAGGATGCCTAATTCTCTCAAATGTCCATCCTATTGGTGACTACATATTTGTTTCTTTGAAGATTATATAGTGAATATCAACCCTGTTAAAATGTCTAATCCTATCACTCACTTTATACTTTGCCTGATTTCCTACTGTCTCTATTGATGTTTCCTTTCCTACATATTTTCCCCAGTTTACCTATGTGACTGACTCTTCACATGTGCTGACATTGACATTCATTCTATTACCGAAACCCTATTGATAAAGAACTTTTGGTCCATATCCTGTACTCACACTTCTTGCAAAACCTACTGACTATCTTCCTAATCCTATGGACTATCCCTGTTTGAGTGGATGTTCTTTTCTACAATCTATCATCCAAGGTACAAGGTCCTATGTCATTGATTATCGATTTATCTGAGACATCACTGCAGAATGTAATTCAAAGCTAAGTATCCCAATCAAAGGCCCAATGACAATATGGACTTTAAATCTTACTAAATTTCTGTTTTCATACATATTTTTCAACTCTATATTCTTATATATATCACAGATTCCCAATACCATTATTCATCCAGCAAAATGGTTCCTAACCCAAAACAAACATGTAATTAACCCTAACCATAAACTGTTCCCTCAATCTACCTTTATAAAAGAGCAGGGACAGAGTTGGTCTTACAATACAGGAAAGTAGGGGATTGTCCACCTGCGAAAAACCTCAAAGGTCCATTCAGAATTGATCCCTGGAGAAGATGTAGGCAGGTATGAAGGTCCTGAGAGATCAAAAGTCATCTTCCATGGCAAACAACCTGGTCAGGATGAAGGCTTTTGTCTGAATCAGCCTCTCTCTTCTTAATGTAGATAAGATGGACCAAATGAGGCCTGTGTGGAGAGCTGTTCCCGGGTGCCTATGGTTGATATACCATTCTAACTTGTGAAAGTGTCACAGAAATACGGTCAGCCTACATGTCATGGGAACCTTGGATGCATGTGTTAGGACAAACTGGTTGCCAAGGCAGTAACCTCATTCAGTTCCTGAAAGAAGTTACCTCACCTCACTTTTTTGGTGATGGCACTTTCTGAACTTGGGATCCAGGAAGCCAGGCATCTAGAGCCTGTCTCAGTCCCAGGCCTAGTGGTCTCACTTGTTTGATTTTACAAGGACAGAGTCAGTCTTTCTTGGTATCTACTGATGTGAGGATGGACAAATGACAGGAAAGCTCTGAAGAGGGGCCTTTCCTGACAAAGAAGGTAGTGGCTCACTGCTGGCTCCTGACAACTTCACAGAATTGCCCATGGACACCAGATGTGAGATAGGAGAGGCTATTTGGGGGAACATAGTATGGCCTATCAGTCAGAGAACACTCCGGATAGTCACAAACCTACTTGGAGGAAGGAGGTGCTTATCTGGCTGTGGGTGTGGGTTTGTGGTTTTTTTCTCATGCTCTGAGAATATGTCCGAGAGTCAGTTTGTTTGGTTTGGAGTAAAGTGTTTCCAGAAAGTCGTATGAAAAGGCGAGTGTTTCTATGTCTGTGTATCTCACTGTGTCCGTGGTTGTAGACATTAGCAAAGAGAATGCATCAATGGATGAGTCTTGTCTAGTAGAAAGCTTCCCAGCATTCATCCTTCCCAATTTATGAATGGACTGCGTCTTGCCTTATGGATCGGCAACACCTGCTATCTTCCTAAGTTACTGTTTGCTTCCTGAATT
Source organism: Callospermophilus lateralis (assembly GCF_048772815.1). NCBI lineage: Eukaryota > Metazoa > Chordata > Mammalia > Rodentia > Sciuridae > Callospermophilus > Callospermophilus lateralis. Next base: position 1,218,790 of record NW_027513484.1, read on the forward strand.
CTGGCCACTCTCCAGAATAGGCTCATGGTTTTGTGTCCAAGATATGTACCACCTCCAAGCTCTGTGACACGGCCATGTATTGGTTAAATGAAGGGCATGGCGAGCATCTCAGAAAACTCAGATATCAGTGTGATCAGTAAAGACTCAGTGGAGAAACCATGCTTTGGGCCTTTTCCTTACCTATTGTTCTGTTGCCCCTTGACCTTGTGTAATTCTGTGGCTTAGATTCTCTGAACCTGATGGATCTAAAGAGAGATCCCATGTATGCATCCAAAAGCAAAATGTCCAAAAGAGCAATCATTGTGGATGAAGTCTCTCTCCTTCCTTGTTAAGGTTCCTGACCTCCATCAAGTGAGAATACGGCTCCTTTGGGTCAAATAAGTTCTTCAAAGCCCTGCAGATTCTAGCCCATAGGTGACTGGGTTTTCTCATGACTCCAATTCACATGAAGAATCTAAATCCCACCATCAGTAGGCCTCAAATTTAAGAAGCAGAGCAAAATAAATGGCAGGCCTATTTGATCACTCTTAGTTCACAGGAAGGGTGTCCAGGCCACCCTGACTTTAGGCAAATGAGGGGCAAGGGAGCTTATTTTGGACACTGTCATAGGCTGCACCCCTCACGGAAACCTCCAGCCAGAGGTTATGATGAGTGTCTGTATGGAAGAAAATGAGGGCCATGTGGGAGTGTTTTGGTTTTAATTGTAGTCATTTTTGTGGCGGTTAGTAGAGATGACATGGTCCACCTTGGCTTGAACTTTGGTGGGATTCTGCATTAAGACTGAGTTCTCGTACTGAACTCACAGAAGTATTGCCATGAATAGTGTTGGAATTTTAGGAGGCCACGCACGATAGTCGCCCTTGGAAACTGAGATCTAGGCCCAGGGTAGCTATTCACAGAGCACTGGAAATCTCAGCCAGGATATCACATGATTTTATTCTGAAAAACTTGGCAACCATTGTTGAGAGTCAAAACACACATGGACCTCACATTGTAGACCTCAATTTTCAAGGATTCATGTGACCTTTTGGCCACTCTTTGGGAAGCCTTTCCTGTGAGACATCTCCAGATATTTCATTGAAATGAGCTTCCTCACCATTTAATAGTTCCAGAATGCCTCCAACTTCATCCTTGAAAAATGGCTAGGTCAATATATCATGAAATTTTTAAAATTCCCGTGACAAGTTGGCACTGGAGATTCTTTGAATATCTTGTGGCTGATCATGAGAATAACAGTCAGTGCCTTGATTGACTGGTTTTCATAAAAATTGTGCAGAACAGAGATGCCAGGAAGTTGGAGCCTCCTGAGGAGTGGGCCTAGAGCAGTGGTGGGCAGGTGTGTGATAAAACATCTGCGGTGTGGTCATGTGGATCTGCCTTTGGCTTCCAAATTGCTTGTGACTGATATGGTGCAGCCAGCAGTCCCTTCAATGTAAAGGCATCTTGTTATATATAGAGGTTTTAGGGAAATATTAAGAATCAGGTTGCTATGGTCAAGGGGGCAACTATGTGGGATATAAGCCTGTTTGGTGCATTCTCCTGCAGACCCTGACCCACCACACGTGACAGAACTCCCTCACGCACAGAGTAACAGTTGAATTCTTTGTATTTCATGAAACAAATACCAAAATCCCAGTGCAGCACCAAGAAACAACACGAAAAGTGGAGAATGACCAAATAGCTTCACAGGCCCATGTGGATACACTTATCCCCCCGTGTCCACAGTTTACCTACAAAGAGAGTATTCAGCACTGCTGACTCATGTTCAGTGGAAAATAAGAAACCATGTCCTCCAGGTCACATAGATGAAGACCCTGATTTGATGGTCTCACTACAAACGAAGCTGAAGCTCCCGACAACAACATATATTCCAAGTGCCCAACCTCAGAGGCAGTTTCTCAAGAAGTCTTTAGGCCAGCAGAGCTCCATGTTTTTGGAATGATTACACTGTCCCTTACTTTTGGAATCTCCTCTACCTCCTCCAAGGTTGTGAACTCCTGAGCATATTCCATTCCAGATATTTATTCACAGATTTTCTAACTCTTCTCTTCTAATTGTGTCTTACTCTGGGCGATTGTAATGTCAAGGCATTGTTCTGGATGAGAGTGGGAAGATTTTTGTGTATCACATATTTACATACACATTGGATTCATTTTCCAATTTTCCTTTCAAAATACTGAATACCTCACACTAACACCTACCCTACTAGACTCTGACAACTAATCCTAATAAGGTGGAGAAAAATAAACCAAAAAAATAGAAATGCAAGCAGTTCAGAGAAGACATGGTGTATAGTGGAATTGCCTTTTGCATTATTTAGGGTAGGAGTTATAAATCTAGTCAATTATTTGTTAAAATATTTCTCCATGTGTTTTAAAGTTAACAAATATGTGAATTCCTGTTTCCCTGTCTCTGTAGCCTATTCAGCACATGTATTTTTACATGCAATTATAGAATCTTACCTGATACCACATGTACATTCTTGTGAAGTGACTGACTTGGCAGATACAAATTTTAAGAGATCACTCCTCCTAAGCGCTTTAGAACTGAAAATTCAACCTATGCGTGAGCTTCCTAGTTGAACAACATTATACATAAATCCATGTTAAATAAAATAAATATTTTTGGATCTCTGGATGATATAAATTTCATGGTGAATTTCCTATAGCATATATTATGCTATTTTTAATGTCTGTGTGTGTTTGTGTGTGTGTATGTGTGTATATATATATATATATATATATATATATATATATATATTCTCCAGATTTTTCAAAATATGAAATATGTGTCTTATTATAAACTCCCTTAACTCATTCATATTCAAGTATGTGGATTTATAATCAAATTTTCTCAAGAGTATTCTCAAAATATTCATTCTCCTGATATACATATTTGTTTCTTAGTACTGAAAACTAACTTTAGTGAATGGTGCATACAAATCCTAATATTTCTACAGTAACTGACCTAGTTTAACATCAATGCAAGTAGATTCCTATGGGACATGATGTGTATTTGGATGTTCGTTTTATTCAACACTGGTACATTACTATTTCTTCAATTTATTCACATCATGGGATATATATTTCATCCACAAGTTCGCAAGTATATAGGCATTTGTTTCACATTCAAGCATTTTCTTCTTCAGATCACATGTATTCCTCCATGTTTCTTGACTTGTCTATTTATGAGACTTCTTTCCAAACACATTATTTTCGATTTCTACGATCACTTCTGAAGCAATACTCACACACCTTTCATGATAATCCATAACCCTAATATTACATTTAGATGTATTACTGGTTGAAATGAATGATATTATATCAATACAAGATTTCTTATAATATTTCATATATTAATTCAATGCATTATTTAAAGTGGGAACAGTTAAATTATTTATTCAAAATGTGGTCTATTCATGCATTATGTCTATATTCATGGACACAGGGTACACCTCTTTGTACCCCCAATACTAATTTATAGCTCTTGAAAACCTTACTCCCAGAAATGCTTGAAGAAATGCTCATGTCACCTGATCCACATATACATTCTATGACAGTAATATTCTGGACAAAAAATGCAAAGGTCACACTTATGATTGTACCAAAGCCTAAAAGGAAAGTGAACATGGATTACTAAAAGCATCCATGTCCAGGTTTCCTAATGCTCTCAAATGTCAATCCTAATGGTCACTGCATATTTGTTTCTTCTTAAGATTATATATTCAAACTCAACAGTGTACAAAATGTCTAATCCTATCACTCACTTTATACTTTGCCAGATTTTTTAAAGTCTCTATTATTATCTGCTTTTCTACATATTTTTCAAAGTTCATCATTGTGACTGAATTTTCATATGTGCTGACATTTACATTCACTCTCTAACTGAAACCCTATTGCTAAAGAAATTTCCGTCCAAATCCTGTACTCACTCTTCTTCCTAAACCTACCGACTATCTACATAATCCTACCGACTATCCCTTTTTGACTGGATGTTCTCTTCCTCATTCAATCATCCAATGTACAAGGTCCTATGCCATTGTAAATGGATTTATCTGAGACATCTGTGCAGAACCTAATTCAACACTACGTATCCCAATCATGGGCCCAATGCCCTTCTGGGCTTCAAATCCTAGATTTCTGTTTTCATACATATATTTTACCAATATAATTTAATAAATATCGCAGGTTCCCAATACCATTATTCATCGCTCAGAATGATTCCTAACAAAATCGAACCTGTTATTACCCAAACCATACACTGTTCCCTCAATCTAACTTTGTAGAAAAGCAGGGACAGAGTTGGCCTTACAATACAGGAGTGTAGGGAAACTTCCACCTGCTGAGAACCTCAAAGGTCCATGCAGAAATGATCCATGGAGAAGATGTAGGCAGCTATGAAGGACCTGAGGGAGGAAAAGTCAACTTCCATGGTAAACAACCTGGTCAAGATGAAGGGATGTGTCTGAATCAGCCTCTTTCATCTTAATGTAGAGAAGATGGACCAAACCAGGCCTGTGTGGAGAGCTGTTCCCGGGTGCCTATGGTTGATATACCATTCTAACTTGTGAAAATGTCAGAGCTAGTAGGTGCATCCTCCATCTCATGGGACTCTTAGAAGCAACTTTTAGGACAAAGTTGTTGTCAAGGCAGTGACCTCATTTAGTTCCTGAAGGAAGTGACCTCACCTCACTTCCTTGATGAAGGAACTCTCTGAACTTGGGATACAGGAAGTCAGGCACCCAGAGCTAGTCCCAGTTCATGTCCCAGTGTTCAAACTTGTTTGGATTTTCCAAGGACAGAGACAGTCTTTCTTGGTACCTACTGATGTGAGGATAGCCTAATGCCAGGAAGGTCTGAGGAGGGGCCTTTCCTGAGAAAGAAGGTACTGGCTCACCGCTGGCTCCTAACAGCTTCACAGAGTTGGACACGGAGACCAGATCTGAGACAGGACGGCCCATTATGGGGGAATGTATTATGGCCCACCAGTCAAAGGTCACTCCATATTTTCACAGACCTACTTGGGGGTCTGTGTGGGTGTGGGTGTGGGTGTGGGTGTGGGTTTGTCATTTTGTCTCATGTTCTGAGAATAGGTAGGAAAGTCGTTTTGTTTGGTTTGGTGTGAAATGTTTCTAGTAAGTCTTTTGACAAGGCGAGTGTTTCTATGTCTGTGTATCCCACTGTGTCCGTGGTTGTAGACATTAGAATAGAGAGTGCATCAATACATATGTCCTATCTAGTAGAAATCTTACCAGCATTCATCCTGTCCTATTTATGAATGGTCTGCGGCTTGCCATATGGATCGGCCACTCCTAATATCTTCCTAAGTTCCTTTTTTCTTTCTAAATTTTGGCCAAACTCCAGAATAGGCTCATGGTTTTGTGTCCAAGATATGTACCACCTTTAAGCTCTGTGACATGGCCATGTACTAGATAGCTGAAGGCAATAGTGAGCATCTCAGAAAACTCAGATATCAGTGTGACCAGGAAAGTCTCAGTGGAGAAACCCTGCTTTGGGCCTTTTGCTTACCTATTGTATTATTGCCCTGAATGTCAGGAAGGTCTTTGCCTCAGGCCACCCCTTTGTGAAGACTGAAGAGTTTTCAAATGGAAATGAATGGGCATCACCTTTGGCTCTGGGCTTAATTGCTTTGGAAAGGGATGTGTCTGAATCAGCTTCTTGGCCCTGTGTGAGGTTGTGGCTTAGATTTTCAGCACCTAATGGATCTAAAAAAATCCCATGTGTGCATCCAAAACCAAAATAGCCAAAAGAGCAGTCATTGTGGATGAAGTCTCTCACCTTCCTCGGTAAGGTTCCTGACCTCCATCTTTGAGAATAGTGATCCTTTGGGTCAAATGAGTTCTTCAAATCACTACAGAGGCTAGGCCATAGGTGCTTGGGTTTTCTCATGACCCCAATTAACATAAGGAATCTAAACCCCACAGTCATTAGGCCACAAAATGGAGAATCAGAGCAGTATTAAGGGCAGGCCTCTCAGATCACTCCTGGTTCACAGGAAGGGTGTCCCTGCCACACTGACTTTAGGCAAATGGGAGAAAGGGACCTTATTTTGGATACTGTCTTTGGCTTTGGCCCTCATGGAAACCTACAGCCTGAGGTTATGATTAGTGTCTATATGGAAGAAGATGAGGGCCATGTGGGAGTGTTTTGGTTTTAATTGTGGTCATTTTTGTGGCCGTTGGAAGAGATGACTGAGGCCACCTGGGCTTGAACACTGGTGTGATTCCCCTTAGAGACTGAGTTATGGAACTGACCTCAAAGAAGTATTGCCATGTATTGTGAAGGGATTTTAGGAGGCCACACATGAGAGTCGCCCTTGGAAACTGAGATCAAGGCCCAGGGTGGCTTTCCACAGAGCACTGGGAATCTCAGGAAGGATATCACATGATTTTATTCTTAAAGAATTGGCAGCCATAGTTGCAGGTCAAAACACAAAAGGATCACACATTGTAGACCTCAAACGCCTGGCTTAATGTGACCTTTTAGCCTGTCGTTGGGAAGCATTGCCTGTTAGAATTCTCCAGAGATTTCATTGAAATGAGATTCCTCTCCATTTAATGGTTCCTGAATGAATTAAACCCCACAGTGCCTCAAACTTCATCCTTGAAAAAAGGCTAGATAAATACCATTAAATTTTTGAAATTCTCATGAACAGGTGTCAGTGGAGAACCTTTGGATGTCTTATAGATCATCATGAGTTTACCAGACAGTGCCTTGATTGACTGGGTTTCATGAAAATCGTGTAGAACAGAGATGCCAGTAATTTGGAGCCCGATGAGTATTCGGCCTAGAGCAGTGGAGTGTAGGTGTTTGTTAAAACATCTGTGATGGGGTCATGTGGATCTGCCATTGGCTTCCAAATGGTTTGTGACTGACATGGTGCAGCCCCCATACCCTTGTATGTAAAGGCATCTTGTTATACGGAGAGGTTTCAGGGCAATGTTTAGAATCAGATTTCTATTGTCAAGGGGGCAAGCTATGTGGGATAGAAGCCTGGTTGGTGCACTCTCCTGCAGACCCTTAACCAACACACGTGACAGAACTCCCTCCAGCACTCTGTCCTAGTTGACCTCCTCGTATTTCATGAAGCAAATACCAAACTCCCAGTGTAGCTGCAAGAAACACCATGAAAAGTAGAGGAAGACCAAATGGCTTCAAAGTCCACACTGGGAGACATTTTGCCCCCAAATGGCAACAAATTACCTACAAAGAGAGAATTCAGCCCTGCTGCCTCATGTTTATTGGAAAAAAAGAAACCATGTGCTCCAGGTTACACAGAAGCAGACCCAGATTTGATGGTCTCACTACAAAGGAAGTTAAAACTCCTGACAACAACATATATTTCAAGTGCCCAACCTCAGAGGCAGTTTCTCAAGAAGTCTTTAGGCCAAGAGAGCTTCATGTTTGTGGAGTTTTTACCATGTACCTTACTTTTCGAAACACCTCTACCACCTCCAAGGTTGTTAACTACTGAGCATTTTCCATTCCAGATATGTATTCACAGATTTTCTAACTCTTCTCCTCTTATTGTGTCTTACTTGGGGTGAAGGTAATGTCAAGGCATTGTTCTGAATGAGAGTGGGAAGACTTTTGGGTAGCATATATTTGCATACACATTGGATTCATTTTCCAATTTTCTATTCGAAATACTGAATCCCTGACTGTCAGAGGTAGAAGGAATTCTCCTTCAAAGAATAGCCTGACACTTACAAGAAACAGCCACCAGGAGACATCCTGTAGCCATCTGTCTCCCTGAGACATCCTGTGCCCATCTGTCTTTCTGAAACTTCCTGAGGTTATCTCACCTTGTGAAGACATCTAGGAAGTGCCGATAAGAGAGATTTCCCACATCCAGCATACAAATACCCCTGTGTGAACAATAAAAGTTTGCAGCTTGATCAGAACTCCTGTCTTGCTGTCATCTCTCGTGTCTCTTGTCCCTTCATTCCTCCCTATCTAGGTTCGCTGCCCACGTTGATGTGTCCTGCCGGCCGGGACATCTGGCGCCCACTGACTGGGGCTCGAGCTTTTGATTGAGGGGGACCCCGTCCTCCTGGAAGATTTGGTCAAGCGGAGCTTGCAATAACCGCAGAAGACACCACCGAGAGACAGATCCAGGAGGAGGGTGGGGATGACAAACGGTGATTGACCCACCATGGGGCAAGCAGTTTCGTCACATGATTTGTTTTTGTCAGGCTACAAGGAGTCCTTCCAGACATGGGGGCGAGTATTAAGAAAAAAGACTTAAATTTTTTTTCTTTTCACACATAAGAGAGCAGTGTCCATGGTTTCCTCTTGAAAGGACCATTGATGGTAAAAGATGGCTTAGAGTAGGAGACTTTTTAAAAGATTATTATGAATCCTTTGGCCCAGAAAAAGTGCCTGTTCCCACCTTTTCTTACTGGAACTTAATTAATAGAATTCTTAAAAGTTCACCCTTTGACAATGGTACCTTAAAAGTTGTCAAGGTTGGGAAAGAGACTATGCAAATACTTCTCATATCCCCTCGGCATGCCCATCAGTTAGTATAGACATAGACCCTTCTCAGGCTCCCCAGGACCGTGGGAACCTTCCTGGTCCCCCTCAAAATACCACCCTAATGAATAAGGCTCCAATGATTACCAACTGCCTTTATCCAGTTTTAAATACCGGAGACTCATTGACCCCTGTAGAGGAGGCTACCTTGGAGAAGGAAGCAGCTCGCTACCATTCAGAAGACCCTCCACCTCTCAAGACCCTGCCACAGCCTATAGGACTTACACATCCACCTCCCTGCTATATCCCTCCTGCCTTTTGTGCTCTGGCCCTTCAGGGAACAAATGCCCCCCCCCCCGATATTTTCTCCCCACTTCCCTTGCCTAAACTGGCTCCTTTGTGAGCATCCTTTCAACATACACAGGTACAGATCAAACCTTTAAAAGAATTAAGATCCCTTCACTCTGAGCTCTCTTCATTAGCCTTAGGTATGGAGTCAAAGCAACTGGCCTACAGTGGTCTAATACAAAGGCGAAGCCACTCCATTGACCTGTGCTCGCCTTCCCAGTCACCACCAGTCTGATAGATAAGCCTCCCGAGGCTGAGGTCAAAGAATTAGACGAGGATAAAGAGGAGGAAGCGGGGAAATGGATTAAGGAGATCAGGACTCAGAGGATGAGGAGTTCAGCCCTAGGCAGGCAGGAACCCAGAGTCTACAAAAAATTAAGCCTGCATTTTCCTGAAAAACTTAAAAAGGCTTGTGCTCACTATGGCCCCATTGCACCCTACACGTTGGCTTTATTAGAAAGCCACAGCACACAATGACTTACTCCCAATGATTGGAAAGTTTTAGACCAAGCTACCCTCAGTGCCAGAGACTTCCTGTTATGGAATGCAGATTTCAAAGAGCACTGTAGGGAAACTGCTCAAAAAATTTTAACTAAGGCCTTCTCTAAATCCAGGACTTATGTTAAGCTAGTGGGCAATGAGACTTTTGACAATAAAACTAAACAGGCACATTTCCCTGCTGGACTTTTGATGCAGATTCAGATGGCTGGCTTACATGCTTGGAGACACCTCCCTCAAAAGCCTCGGCTACCACTTCCCTGGCAAAAATTTGACAAGGGCCCGACGAGCCTTATAGCGACTTTGTTCCCCGGCTTAACCTAGCTGTGGAATGCTTGCTTGGACCAAGCGAAAGCAAAAGCGCTTTTGTAAAACATCTTGCCTTTGAAAACGCCAACCCGGCATGTCAGGATGTTCTTCAACCACATAAGGATAAAGGGAAACTTTCTGACTTTATTAGACTCTATGCAGGGGTAGGTGCAGCCCATGCCATGGGTCTTGCCCTAGGTGCCACCTTTACCAAGACTTTTCACAATCCTGGCTCACGTACTTGCTTTACTTGTAAACAACCTGGCCATTTTGGAAGCAAGTGTCCGACAGGCAAAAAAAGCCTAGGAATAGCATCTCCTTCAACTGGGGCTATACCGCCCCAAGCTATCCTTTGCCCTAGATGTGGTAAAGGTCATCACTGGGCCAGTGAGTGTAGATCTAAGACAAATGCCCTCAGACAGCCTATTTTTTCCTGCTTCTTGGGAAACTCCCTGCGGGGCCAGCCCCGGGCCACGACATCCCCCAGGACAAACCCAGGGGCAATAAGATTTGTTCCCTCCCAAACTCCCAACCTACCTCAAAATTCTTCTCCACAATTGCCTCCCTCCAACTAGCCACTCCAGCAGCGCAGGATTGGACCTCTGTGCCACCACCGATACTATATTGGACTCAATGCAAGGACCCCAGATAATACCCACTGGAATTATGGGTCCCCCTCAATCTCATATATGTGCCCTTATTTTTGGGAGAGCCTCTACTAACTTACATGGTGTTCAGGTCTTCCATGGCATTAATAATAATGATTTCACTGGAGAAAAAAAATACTGGCCACAGCTATTAATGGAGTTGTGGCCATCCCAGCACGAACAAGTCTTGCACAATTAATACTCCTTCCCTTGAATCCAGGAGGCACTTCCACCGCCCAAACCTACCGCAGGGGACTGCCTCCTTGGGCTGCTCTGATGTAAATTTGGTTCAACCCGTTTCTCACAAAAGACCCACAATTTCCTTACTTATTGAAGGAAAGGAATTCCAAGGAATTCTAGATACTGGAGCTGATGACACAATTATTTCTCAAAAATATTGGCCATCAGCTTGGACCCTCACCTCATCCTTGACTGACCTTAAAGGGATAGGACAGTCAAAAAATCCTCTGGTCAGCTCTACGGATCTTAGCTGGACTTATAAAGAGGGTAATAAGGGAATTGTCACTCTTTTCGTTGTTCCTGACCTCCCTGTTAACCTATGGGCCCGAGATATTTTGAGTCAAATGGAAGTTATTCATGCCAGTCCCAATTCCATGGTAACTCATCAAATGCTTCATATAAATTTTGTCCCTGGTACAGGCCTTGGGAGACTGAGACAAGGACTGGTTGAGCCAATAAAACCCATACAAAAAACAAATACATATGGACTTGGGTATTCGGATTTTTAGTGTCGTTCTCTGACTCTCCTGTACCCCCATGAAGATAAAATTATTTGGGAAACTCAGACTCTTGTGTGGGTGCATCAATGGCCACTTACCCAAGAAAATATGGAGGCTGCCTCCATGTTAGTGCAGGAACAGCTGGCAGCCGGCCATGTAGAGCCCTCAACCTCAACATCGAATACTCCAATTTTTGTTATCAAGTAAAAATCAGGCAAGTGGTGCCTTTTACAATATTTGTGTGCCATTAATAAAGCTATGTGCCCAATAAGAGCACTACAGCCAGGCATTCCCACACCAGTGGCTATTCCCAGAAACTATTGTAAAATGATTATTGAGTTAAAAGATTGTTTTTTTACCATTCCTTTACATCCTGCGGATAGACCCTATTTTGCCTTTAGTCTCCCTCGCATTAATTTTCAGGGCTCTATGCAGAGATTTCAATGGAAGGTTCTTCCCCAAAGTATGGCCAACAGCCCTAGTCTTTGCCAAAAATACGTTACTCAAGCAGTAGACCCTGTGAGAGAGCTATGGCCACAAATTTATATTTTACATTATATGGATGATTTGTTAATTGCTGCACCTAATAACCATGACCTTAATAATTGTTACTTGGACATATACAAAATCCTCACTTCCTTGGGACAACAGATAGCTCCTAATAAGGTTAAAACACAGGACTGTTATACCTATTTGGGCCTTAAACTTCAAGATAATCAGATCCAAATTCCTAAGATACCACTATGGGTGGACCATCTTCAAAACCTTAATGATTTTCAAAAATTCCTGGGGAATATTCAATGGCTAAAAACATATTTAAAATTACCACCTTGTGTACTTTTGTCCCTTAATGATATTTTGAGAGGTGATTCCCACCCCTCCTCCCCTCAAAAACTTACTCCCGAGGCATGACAGGCATTAAACCAAGTCACAGAAGCCATTGCCAAACAGTTTTTTACAGAACATTCTTATAACCTTCCTCTGGTTCTGGTTATTTTACACACTCCTCATACACGCACAGGAATATTTTGGCAAAGAAATACACATTTTAGAAATAAAGGCTGCCTTTGCTTTGGGTCCATTTACCCACCACATTCTCCAAGGTTATTACTGTTTTTCTTGCTCAGGTAGCTTCTATTATTTTTAAAAGTCGTTTGCTATCTCGACAACATTTTGGCAAAGACCATGATAATATTTTAATTTCATATACTAAAGACCAAATCCAATTTTTACTACAGACGGAGGATGAATGGCGTATTGCCTTATCAGGCTTTTTGGGAACAATTGATAACCACCTACCCAATGACCCCCTTTTACACTTTGTCCAGTTACATCCATTTATTTTTGCCAAAATTACTCAAAAGGCTCCCATTCCTCAAGCCCTTACTGTCTTTACAGACAGTTCCAGTAATGGCCGAGCAGTCTTTGTTGTTAATAACCAGCCTAACACCTTTTATACTGTCTATCATTCAGCACAGTTTGTGGAATTGTTTGCAATAACACAAGTTTTTAAAACATTTTTTGATAATCCTGTTAATATTTATACATACAGTGCCTACATTGCTCATTCTGTGCGCCTGCTTGAGATTTCACCGACCATTAAGGCTTCTTCCAAAGTCGCCCATCGGTTTCACCAGCTTCAGCAGCTAATTCAGGCCAGACAACACCCATTTTTCTTAGGACACAGCAGGGCACACTCTGATCTTCCCAGCCCTCTAACACAAGGTAATGCCAAAGCTGATGCAGCAACTCGTTTCATCTCTCCAATTTTTGTTGGCTGCACTCAAAAGGCCACGGAGTTACACAATCTTCACCATCTAAATTCCCAGAACCTTCGATAACTATGTAAAATTACCAGGCAACAGGCACGAGAAATAGTAAAAGCATGCCCTGGTTGCCCTGTCTCCCTCCCCATTCAACACTTGGGAGTTAACCCCCGAAGATTACTGTCCAATCAGTTTTGGCAAATGGATGTTACTCATTTTTCTGAATTTGGAAAAACCAAATATGTACAAGTTTCTGTAGATACCTTCAGTGGCCTTATTTTCGCATCACCACATTCTGGAGAGGCTATCAAAGATGTCCTTTCTCATCTTGTTTCAGCGTTTTCTGTAATGGGTAAACCAATACATATTAAAAAAAGATAATTGTCCTGCATATACCAGTGCCAAGTTTAAACAGTTTTGTGCTACCTCGCAAATTTGGCATACTACTGGAATTCCATACAAGCCTCAGGCATTGTGGAACGTGCCCACCTTACCTAAAGATTTGGCTAACCCGCATTAATGCTTCTGCACTTGTATTTACCACTCACAGGCATCGCCTTAATCATGCATTATTTGCCCTTATTTTTCTTTCCCTAGACAATGAAGGCCATTCGGCTGCAGACTGACACAGGCAATCCTCGTCCAATTCTGTTCGCCCACCTATTATGTGGCACAATCCCCTTACAAATAAATGGAAACGCCCAGGTCCTGTCCTCATCTGTGGACGAGGCTCAGCTTGTGTTTTGGACGAAGAGCAAGCAGCCCCAAGATGGTTACCAGAACGCCTGGTTAAACAGGTTAATGGCTTACCTCAACACGGGGATGGAGGCCCTCCCCCTGAGGACAAATTTTCCTCTTTTTCAGATGCAGCCAACAATCTGTGTGAGGATCCTACTTAAGGCACTTATGTGAACAGGATTGTACACGGAGGCTTTGGCCCTCCACCTTCCAACATCATGGAGTACCTTTTTGGCCCTCCCTGTGAACGCAAGGGAGGATCTTGGACTCAGGCTCCCACTAGTTTGACCCAGACTGCTGACTGCGTGACTAAGGTGGCTTACCTCCAGGCCGAGGTTGACCATAAACTCAGAGGAGTTCATCAGCCTAAATTGGTATGTGTTAACAAGCCAAAGATTATTCCCCCTAGTACAAGTAAAGCTCTCCAAAATTGTTCTGCAACTTGAACGCATACCCAAGCGATGCATGCCACTTGTTATCCGTCGGCCTCAATTTGTGTTAACAAGCAGGGAGAACAATTTTTTGAAGCCTCCCTAACTAAAACTCATGCAGCAGGAGGGACCACTATTCATTATACCCCCGTTCTTTTTGACCGGGGAGGAGAAGGCAAATACACCAAGCTACAGTCAGCTGGGTGCCAAGGCCCTGTTGGTAAACCCTCCTGCTGCCCCATTAAGGCACCTACAGGGGTCACTGATGGTGGAGGATTCCCTTATGCTGTCAAGCATCCTCAGATAATCAAACTTTTGAAACCCCAAATCCCTGAGCTCACATATCATCCCTTAATATAGCCAAAATGCCAGCTCCCAGGTTTAGATAACAATACATTAGATATTTTGGAAACTGCCTTCTCCTTGCTTAATAATTACAACCCCAACTTTGCTGGTGATTGCTGGCTCTCCATGACACAGGGGCAATCATGCCTATGGCAGTTCCTATTAATTCTATCATAGACGATGATAATACATGCCAACCCAGATTTCATTTAAAAGTACAGTCTATAGGCACTTTTACAATATGTCTTTTAGGCGCGATGCAAAATAATACCTATGATATTGATGTTGGAGTTACTTCCTTTGGAAATTGCTCAACAGTACAAAACTATTCCTCATCCACCCCATCTCTTTGTCCCTCCAATGGCACAGTTTTTATGTGTGGAGGAAACTCGGCCTTCCCAAGGCTTCCATTGAATTGGACCGTTGGCTGTGTTCTTGCCTTATTACTCCCTGATATAACTATTGTCCCAGGAGACGAAACTCTATGCATTCCTAGTCTAGACACCTCAGTCAAAAGACACAGGCGGGCAATACAGGCCTTACCACTCGTTGCCAGCCTTGGAATATCAGCTACTGTGGCCACAGGTACAGCTGGCTTAGGCATGGCTATACACTCTTAGCGTCGCCTGTCTCAACAACTTATAAATGATGTACAAACTATATCAGGAACCATTAAAGATTTGCAGGACCTAGTAGACTCCCTGGCAGAAGTGTTCCTTCAAAACAGAGAAGGCTTAGATTTACTGACAGCTAACCAGGGAGGTATTTGCTTGGCCTTAGGGGAACGATGCTGCTTTAATGCCAATAAATCAGCCATAGTACGCACTAAAATTAAGCAGCTTCAAGATGATCTAGAAAAGAGATGAAGGGAACTTTTTGAAAATCCCCTCTGGACTGGGTTTAATGGATTTCTACCCTACCTTCTTCCCCTATTAGGCCCTTTGTTGGGTTTACTTTTAATGGTGTCCATAGGACCCTGCATTATAAACAGGCTTGTACAATTTATTATAGAACAGATTAATATTTTGGCCTCTAAGCCCATACAGGTCCACTATCATCACCTGGAGATGGAAGACCATGCTGCCAACATTTAAAATGATGTTCTACCCTTCTCACAGGCTTATTTCTTAAGTTTACATCCCCACAGATCTCTCTTTCTTACATTAAACTATAAGTAACAGCTCTGACCAACCATCTTCTGCCATTGCCATAAGGGTTCGTCCTCCATGGGCCCCTCCACTTGGGGGAGGATGCACCCATGGAGTGAGGACGTTAGGCCATAATAACGGAGGGTGCAGGATGGACTGCAGGAGGATGTATCCACGGATCCCAAAACAGAAGACCTCTTAGTGACACGCTCTGGTGCATGGTGGTCGGCCTGCTTCTCCCTCAAAGCCGTCTCCTCCCAAAACATGCCAAGGCCACCACGAAATCTCCTAGTAAACATGCTCTCTCGAATCAGGAGATATTCTAAGGCCTGCTAGAGAAACAGAGCCTCTATCACCCCCTAAAACATTGGCCGGTAAGGTATGGTCAAATATTTTATATAAGAAAGAGAGGTCAGGGGCTAGAAGGAAGTTCTCCTTCAAAGAATAGCCTGACACTGAAAAGAAACAGCCCCCTGGGAGATATCCTGCCTGGGAGACATCCCGCAGCCATCTATCTCCCTTAGACATCCTGCGGCCATCTGTCTTCCTGCAACATCCTGAGGTTATGAAACTTTCTGAAGACATCCAGCAACTGCCGATAAGAGAGCTTTCCCATCCACAACATATAAATTCCCATGTTAGAACAATAAAAGTTTGCAGCATGATCAGAACTCCAGTCTTGCTGTAATCTCTCGTGTCTCTTGTCCCTTCATTCCTCCCCAACTAGGTTCCTTGCCCACATTGATGTGTGCGGCCGGCCGGGACAACTGACACTAACCCATACCCTACTACACTCTGACTACTAATCCTAATATGATGGAGAAAAATAACCCAAACAGAATAGAAATACAAGCAGTCCAGAGGAGGCATGGTGTATATTTGGACTTGCCTTTTGCATGATATAGGGTAGGTGTTATAAATCTAGTTAATTTTTAATTGAAATCGTTCTCCATGTGTTTTTAAAGTTAACGAATATGTGAATTCCTGTCTCCATTTCTCTGTAGCCTATTCAACACATGTATTTTTATCTGCACATATAGAATCCTACTTGGAATCACACGTACATTCTTGTGAGGAGGCTGACTTGGCAGATACAAATTGTGAGAAGAGATCACTCCCCATAAACGCTGTTGGAACTCAAAATTCAATCTATGGGTGAGCTTCCTAGTAGAACAACATTTTACATAAATCCATGTTCAGTAACATAAATATTTTTGCATCTATGGATGATATATATTTCATGATGAATTTTGTTTGGCATATATATTGCTACTTTTTATTGTCTGTGTGTGTGTTTTGTATATATATATACACTCTTCAGATTTTTCAAAATATGAAATATATGTGTCTTATATACACTCCCTAAATTCATTTATGTTCATGTATGTGGATTTATAATCAACTTTTCACAAGATTATTCTCAGAAATATTCATCCACCTGAAATACATATTTGTTTTCTAGTACTGAAAACTAACTTAAGTGAATGGTGCATACAATCCTAATATTTCTACAGTGACTGACACAGTTTAACATCAATGCAAGTAGAAATCTACCGGACATGATGTGTATTTTTAAGTTCATTTTGTTCAACACTGGTACATTACAATTTCTTCAGTTTATTCACATCCTAGGATATATATTTCATCCACAAGTTCACAAATTTGTACGCATTTGATTCATTTTCAATCATTTCCTGCTTCAGAACACATGTATTACTCCTAGTTTCCTGAATGGTCTTGTCATGACACTTATTTCCAAACACATTCATTTTGGTTTTCATAATCATTTTGAAGCAAAACTCACACATTCTTCATGATATACCATAACCCTAATTTTACCATTATATGTGTAACTGATTGGAATGAATGATTGTATATCAATATAAGATTCCCTGTATATTTTCTGATATCAATTCAATCCATTATTTAAAGTTTGAACCACTTTTATTATTTATTCACAGTATGGTCTATTCATGCATTATTTCTATATTTATAGACGCAGGGTACATCTATTTGTATCCCCAATACTAATTTATTCGTCTTCAAAATGTAGCTCCCAGAAATGTTGGCAGAAATACTCATGTCACCTGATCTACATATACATTTTATCACAGTAATATTCTGGACACATTATGAAAATGTCACACTTATGATTGTACCAAAGCCTAAGTGAAAGTGAGCATGCGTTACTAAAAACATCCATGTCCAGGTTGCCTAATGCTCTCTAATGTCAATACTATTGGTGAATACATATTTGTTTCTTCCTAAGATTATATATTCAACCTCAATCCTGTTGAAAATGTCTAATCCTACCACACAATTTATACTTTGCCTGATTTCCTAATGTCTCTATTGATTTCTGCTTCCCTACATATTATCCCAGTTCATTATTGTGACTGACTCTTCACATGTGCTGACATTTACATTCACTGTCTACCCGAAAGCCTATTGCTAAAGAACTTTTGGTCCCACTCTTATACTCACTCTTCTTTCTAAACCTACCGACTTTCGTCTTAATCGTACCGACTATCACTTTTTGACTGGATGTTCTCTTTGACATTCAATCATCCAAGGTACAAGGCAATTGTATATCGATTCATCTGAGACATCTGTGCAGAATATAATTCAAAGCTAAGTATCCCACTCAAAGGCCTAATGCCTTTCTGGGCTTCAAATCTTACCTGGATTTCTGTTTTCAAACTTATATTTCCCCTTATATTCTTGAAAATATTGCAGGTTCCCAATACCATTAATCATCTTGCACAATGATTCCGAACCCAAATAGAACCTGTTATTAACCGTAACCATACACTCTTTTCTCAATCTCACTTTACAGAAGAGCAGGTACAGAGTTCGTCTTACAATACAGGAATGTAGGGGATCTTCCACCTGCTGAGAACCTAAAATGTCCATGCAGAAATGATCCCTGGATAAGATGTAGGCAGCTATTGAGGAACTAAGAGAGCAAAAGTCATCTTCCAATGCAAAAACCCTGGTCAGAATGAAGGGATGTGTCTGAATCAGCCTCTCTCTTCTTAATGTAGAGTAGATGGACCAAACCAGGCCTGTGTGGAGAGCTGTTCCTGGGTGTCTATGGTTTACATACCATTCTAACTTGTGAAAGTGTCACAGGAAGTACGGGCAGCCTCCATCTCATGGGACACTTGGAAGCAACTGAAGCAATTGTTAGGACAAAGTGGTTGTCATGGCAGTGACCTCACTCAGTTCCTGAAAGAATTGACCTACTTAACTTCCTTGTTGATGGAACTCTCTGAACTTGGTATCCAGGAAGCCAGGCACCCAGAGCCAGTCCCAGTCCCCGTCCCAGTGGGCTCAATTGTTTGTATTTACCATGGACATAGTCAGTCTTTCTTGGTACCTACTGATGTGAGGATGGTCAAATGACAGAATAGCTATGAAGAGGGTCCTTTCCTGGGAAAGTAGGTAGTTGCTCACCACTGGCTGCTGGCAACTTCACTGAGTTGAAAAAGGAGACAAGATCTGAGACCGTACAGGCCATTTCGGGGGAACGAAGTATGGCTCACCAGTCAGAGGACACTCCATATAGTCAGAGACCTACTTGGGGGAAGGAGGTGCCTTTTTGAGTGTGGGTGTGAGTATGTGGTTTTGTCTCATGTTCTGAGAATAGGTAGGAAAGTCGGTTTGTTTGTTTTGGGGTAGACTGTTTCTTGTATGTCGTTTGGCAAGGCGAGTGTTTCTATGTCTGTGTATCTTACTGTGTCAGTGGTTGTAGACAATAGAAAAGAGAATGCATCAATGGATGTGTTGTGTCTAGTAGAAAGCTCCCAGCATTCATCCTGCCCAATTTATGAATAGAGAGTGGGCAGCCTTATTGATGTGGAACACCTATTATATTCCTAAGTTTCAGTTTTCTTCCTGAATTCTCTCAACTCTCCAGAATAGGCTCATGGTTTTGTGTCCAAGATATGTACCACCTCCAAGCTCTGTGAAATGGCCATGTACTGAATAGCTGAAGGAAATGTGATCATCTCAGAAAACTCAAATATCAATGTGAATAGAAAAGTCTCAGTGGAGAAACCCTGCTTTGGGCCTTTTACTTACCTATTTTTCTGTTGCCCTGAATGTCAGAAAGGTCTTTGCCTCAGGTCACACTTTGTGAAGCCTGAAGAAAATAGTTTTCAAATGGAAATGAATGGGCATCACCTGTGGCTCTTTCCTTAATTGCTTTGGAAATGGATGTGTCTGAATCAGTATCTTGGCCCTGTGTCAGGTTGTGGCTTAGATTCTCAAAACCAGATGGATCTAAAAAAGATGCCATGTGTGCATCCAAAACCAAAATGGCAAAAAGATCAGTTATAGTGGATGAAGCTTCTTGCCTTTCTCTATGGAGGCCACGCATGAGAGTCGCCCTTGGAAACTGAGATCTAGACCAAGGGCGGCTTTCCACAGAGCACAGGGAATCTCAGCCATGATACCATATGATTTTATTCTGAAAGCCTTGGAATCCATAGTTGAGAGTCAAAACACACATGGACCTCACATTGTAGACCTCTATGTGCCTGGCTTCATGTAACCTTTTGCCCACTCTTTGGGAAGCCTTGCCTGTGAAATTTCTCCAGAGCTTTAATTGAAATGATCTTCCTCAACCATTAATGGTTCCTGAATGAATGGAAACCCACAGTGCCTCCAACTTCATCCTTGAAAAATGGCTACATAAATACCATGACATTCTTGAAATTCCCTTGACCAGGTGGCACTGGAGAACCTTCGATGTCCTGTTGCTAATTCGAGTGTACAAGACAGTGCCTTGATTGACTGGGTTTCATGACTTACAGAAGAAGTCGTCTTTTTCCCACACAGCCATGGCTGTTTGTGGATTTGATAGTCCACCGGGCAAACAGTAATCTAGGCTAGCCAAACTGCATCTGGCTCACGTGTCCCTACATCCATAATGTTGGTTTCCATTACCTATGGTACGAAAGTGATTTAATGGAATTTTAGTGGAATCCTGTTCATCAGGGCTATCCCAATATGAAAGACCCATAGGTAGCTGACAAATGTCTGGGTGGAGGGATGGCCACCAGGTCCCTCAGTGGGCTGTATTCGAGGTAGACCATACTTGTTGTCTAGTAGGATTTTTGATCAGCCATCTCTGCTGAACGGGCTGATGATGCTTAGGAATACTGGTGGCCAAGGGGAGAGTCTATAGCCTTATCCACATGGCGAACACACAGTTTGAAAGGGTTACCAGTCTTTTCCAGCTTCCAGCCAGAGTGGGGACATGGCGCAGGCTTGAGATGAGAGGCATTGATCCAGGAAGTGATTCCGTCTACCTTTACCACTGTAGGTGTTATAAGTAGCACCTGGTATGGTCCTTTACACCGGGGTTTCAGGAATGACACCTGATGTCGTCTTTAGTAGATGAGGTCTCTTACTTGATATTGATGTGGAGTCCCATCATACCCTGGTTGGTAGGAAGGGGCCAGATGTTTCAACAAGTACCGCTGAGTTCTTTCAAGAGCTTTAAGTCTGTCAAGCAAGGGGGTGTGGAAGGGATCGTTAGGTCTTAGAGTTGGGGTTAGGTCCCTTACTGGAGCAGGGGCACCATAGAGAATTTCATAGGGGGTGAGGTTAGACAAAGAAACAGAGGGAGTATTTCTTGCATGAAACAGTGCAGAAGGCAGGAGCATAGTCCAATCTTTTATGCCAGTTTCTAAGCTTAATTTCGTTAAGGTCACTTTAATGGTTCTTTTTATTTTTTTACCTGTCCTGAGCTCTGGGGTCTATAAGCACAATGTAACTTCCAATAAACCCCTAGAATTCTGGCTAAGCCCTGTCTTACCTGGGCCATGAACGCCGGCCCATTATCAGACCCATATTACCTTAGGCAGGCAGAATCTTGGAAAAATATCTTTCAGGATCTTTTGACCACCATTTGGGCCAGTTTTTTTTTTCTTTTCTTTTCTTTCTTTTTTCTTTTCTTTTCTTTACTTTTTTTTTTTTTGGGGGGGGGGATGCTTCAATCCATCCTGAAAATGTATCTACAAAGACTAGGAGATATTTAAGTCCATACATTGCTGGCTTAATTTCAGTAAAGTCAACTTCCCAATTCCCAGAATTGTCCTGGTCTGGTTCCTCATAGGTGCTTTCCTGCAAGAAGCTTGGAAGTGTAAGCATTAACCAATTGACAGACCCGACAGGCTTTTGTTACCCATTCAGTTCTTCCCTTTCTCTTTGAATCGGTTAGTGGAAAACTCTGTTCTTGATCCTTCAGGAATGCCTGCAATTTCTTTGAACCAAGGTGAGTGAGTTGATATACATTTTAACTTAGTGTAGGGCTTTCTGAAATTGCAGGCTAAGCTCAGTGAAGTTGAGGGTTCAGTGTCAGAGTCTTTAGGTGTTATCAAAAGCTTCCTGGTTCTCAGGGGTTCATTGGAAATGGGCATCTCCCTTTAGAACCGGGTATAAAGGAGCAGCTAATGATGCAAACCCAGGTATCCATAACCTGCAAAAGCCAGCAGTCCCAAGAAACTCTCTGAGTTGTCTGCTGTTAGATCTGTGTGGTATCTGCACAACAGTTTGTTTTCTTTGCTCAGTGAGCCATCCTTTACCGCCCCTAAGTGAATAGCCCAGGAAGATTACTTCATGCTGGCAAATTTGGGCCTTTTTGGCAGAAGGTCTACAAGCCAGTTTAGCAAGCTCAGATAATAGTGCTTGGGTCCCAGATTCACAGTTTTCCTTAGTGTTGGCTGCCAGTAGCAGGCCATCCACATGTTGAAGCAGGGTGTATAGTTCTGAAGTTGTTGAGATCTCTGTGGAGAGCTTCATCAAAGAGAGTGGGGGAGTTTTTGAACCCCTGTTCGAGTCTAGTCCAAGTTAGTTGACCAGACGTTCCGGTTTCTGGGTCTACCCACTCGAAAACAAACAGCAACTGACTATCTTTATGCAGAGGCAAGCAAAATAAAGCATCTTTTAAGTACAGAACAGTATACCATTTCTGCTCAGGGTTCAGAGTGCTAGGCAGATTGCACAGATTAGGTACCATGCGGTGAATGTCCTGCACTCTGTTGTTGATCTCTCGTAGGTCTTTAACAGGGTGATAGTCCCCGGTTCCTGGCATTTTTTAATGGTAGCAGGGGAGTGTTGCAGGCTGATTACCAGGGCCTTAGGACCCCTAAGATCAGATATTTCTGAATATGGGGCCTTATCCCATCTTTAGATTTTTGCCCAGAGTATATTTTTTGACATTGATTGGAGAGGCTGAGGTTTTTAACTCCACTGTTATTGGAGGTTTTTTAATGGGCAGGCCTAAGCCATCAGTTTTTGTCCAGGCATCTGGGTAATATGTTATCCAATTCTGGGGTAACGTGCCTGTTTGATCAGTCTTGTGTGGTGTGAAGAGTTGATGTTCATCTTCTACTGACAGTTAAAGCTGTGACTATAGGAGTTTTTACTGAAGGATTTATAATTTTCACTTTGGGGCCTTCAGGGATAAAAGTTATTCTGGCCCGGAGCTTGGTGAGCAGATCTCGGCCCATTAATAGGGCCGGGCATCTTGGGATTACTAGGAAGGAGTGATGGATTTTTCCTTTCCCCAGGTCCATGATCCTCTTAGTTGTCTATGCCCGATATTTACTGCCATTAGCCCCTTGAAATAGAGACCTTTTATTTGATGGAGGGCCCAATGGGGCTTTAAGGGCTGAGTATACTGCCCCTGTATCCACTTCAAAGTGTACTGGGGTACCCTCCACTTCAAATTTACCTGAGCTCGGGAAGAGGATCTGAGCCCCGACTTTCTTAGTCATCCTCCAGAGTCAGAATGTCTGGCTGGTGTGGCTGTCTCATTCTCGGGCTCTTTTTGGCCCAGTGTCCTTTTTCTTTTGAGTAGACATATTGATCTGAGGCCAGGGGTGGCTTTTGGCGTGTGCCCAGGTATCCCTTCCTGTATCCCTGTTTCTTAATTTCTGTCCTATTTTTTGTTGTGACCAGGACCTTAGTCAATGCATTAGTCTATCTTTTGCTTCTCGCATCCTCTCTTTGCTCCCTTTCTTTCTTCCTCCTTTGTTCCTTCTCTTCCTCAGTTTATCTCTTATAGTTTACTTTTTTAGGCTTCTCTGACTAAATCTCTCAAAGCCATATCTTGTAATCCATCTACGCATTGTAACTCTCTTTTAATATCCAGGGCAGCTTGCCCAATGAAGGCCATCATGACAGATGGCTTTTGATCCTCTGCCTGAGGATCGAAATGAGTATATCTCCTATATGCCTCCATAAATCTCTCTAGAAACATAGAGGGAGATTTATCAGGCCCTTGAATAATCTCTCTAACCTTGGCCCAATTAGTTGGTCAACTTAGCGGCTGCTTGGAGACCCGCTATTAGAGCCCGGCAATAAGTGGACGGATGCTACCTACCTTCAAACGTGTTGGTGTGCCAGTTCGGTTGGTTCAATGGGAAGCCGGCTTTGATGATGTGAGAAGAGGTGTCGGTCACCCATCTTGTCCGAGGATATTTTTTTTTAGCTTCCAGAAGGTTTTTCTCTTGTTCCTCTGTCATGAAGAGAGTCTGTAGGAGTTGTTGGCAGTCATCCCAAGTAGGCAGGTGTGACAACGCCTGCAAGTTCTTTGAGTTCTTTTACCGGGGCCAGCTTTGTCCAGGGAAGGAGTGGCTTTGTGTGCTGCCGGGTAGTAATCTGGAGGGCGCTGGGCCGGCCTAGCTTGCTCCAATGGTGGAGAGGCTGAGTCAGCAGCAAGGGAATCACTTAGAGGGTGTTGGGTGTTGGGGGAAGAGGGTAGGGGATAAGGAGGGTGCGGAGAGTCTAGTTGAGTCTTGAGACTTAGGAAGAACAAAGGGTGGAGGAGGAGGAGCAGAGGGTTTGAGAGATAGAATCATGGGGGAAGGTGGAGGAGCGGGGGCAGGGAAAAGGAAAGGCTTCACAAATGGAGGAGGAGATTTGCAGAGGTCCTGCAAAGTTAAGATATATGGCTTTTGATCTGGATGGCTATGTGGCCCCAGTTGAAAGACAATATTTCTGACTTTTTGAATTAGTGGGGAGTAGAAAGTTTCTTTAGGGGCCATCCGACTCCAAAGGTGGGTCATTTTGAGGCACGGAGAGTCTGCCAGTTCCGGCGTTTTACTGAAATAGAAAGATTCTGAGCCCTTAAGTGGACTTTGGTCCACTGAACAAGAGTCAGGGACAGAGGCATTGAAGTGCTCTGTCCCATAATGAAAGATATACAAACAGTGAAAGCAATGACACACAACACAGACAAGACAAGACAATAAAGACAGGCAATGGACGTCCAATACTGAGACCAGGACTGATTAGCCAGCAAAACCTGATGTGCTGGCAAAACCGAATCCGAAACAAAAAAATCACTGAGTCGTGGATACTATTGTTCCTCTATTTTCCGAATCCTCTGGGGGCATCCCCCAGGAACGTGACCTGTGGCTCGGTGACACGTCTGTCAGCCAGCATCTGAGAGAGCTCACGCTCATCACCGATAGCCATTTTGCAAAGCCCTAACCTGAAACCTGAAACACGAAAGTGGTACCTTACTTATCCTGATAGGAGCTCTTTGGGAGTCTTTCGTACACCACTGATGGATCTTGCTGGGGGTTTCAGATGTGAAGTTCTGGCAAGCATTGGAGGAAGAGACCACCAAGAGACTGTCTCATGCAATAGTATAGGGTTAATAGGGAGTACAGCATGCTGGGGCTCAGACCTCACTTGGATAGAGCAGAGAGCCCTGAAAGAGCTTAAGCAGAGCTTATATTCTTTTCATGGAGAGGACAGGGAGGGAAGTTTATTGATGGGTCCGGGCGACTGGTCGGTTTGTGAGCAAATGGGTGAGAGAGTACATTCTGCAGTTTGGCAGTTGGGGACAACACATTCTGGGAACAGGATTGGCAAACAGTTCTCAAGATTTCAACAGTGTTTTGTTAAGCATACAGAAAAATAGGAAGTGACAAGTACATATTTTATTCACCTTTCACCAAAGCCTAAAAGGAAAGTGAGCATGGATTACTAAAAACATCCATGTCCAGGTTGCCTAATGCTCTCAAATATCAATCGTATTGGTGACTACATATTTGTTTCTTCCTAAGATTTTCTATTCAACCTCAACCCTGTTCAAAATATCTAATTCTATCACTCACTTTATACTTTGGCTGAATTCCTAATGTCTCTATTGATTTCTGCTTTCCTACATATTTATCCCAGTTCATCATTGTGATTGACTCTTCACATGGGCTGACATATACATTCACTCTCTACCCGAAACCCTATTGCTAAAAAACTTTTGGTATCAATCCTATACTAACTCTTCCGACTATCGCTTTTGGACTGGATGTTCTCTTCGACATTCAATCATCCAAGATACAAGGTCCTATGACGCTGTATGTTGAATTATCTGAGACACCTGTGCAGAACATAATTCAAAGCTAAGTATCCCAATCAAGGGCCAAATGCACTTCTGGGCTTCAAATTTTACCTAGATTTCTGTTTTCATACTTATATTTCACCTCTATATTCTTATTAACAAGGCAGGTTCTCAATACCATTATTCATCCTGCAGAATGATTACTAACATAAATCAAACATGTTATTAACCCTAACCATACGCTGTTCACTCAATATAACTTTACAGAAGAGCAGGGACAGAGTTGGTCTTACAATACAGGAATGTAGGGAATCTTCCACCTGCTGGGAACCTCAAAAGTCCATGCAGAAATTATCCCTGGAGAAGATGTAGGCAGCTATGAAGGACCTAAGAGAGCAAAAGTCATCTTCCATGGCAAACAACCTGGGCAGGATGAAGGGTTGTGTCTGAATCAGCCTCTCTGATCTTAATGTAGAGAGGATGGAACAAACCAGGCCTGTGTGGAGAGCTATTGCCAGGTGAGTAGGGTGGATACACTATTTGAACTTGTGAAAGTGTCACAGGAAGTAGGGGCAGCCTCCATCTCATGGGACCTATGGAAGCAACTGTTAGGACAAAGTGGTTGCCAAGGCAGTGACCTCATTCAGTTCCTGGAGGAAGTGACCTACCTCACTTCCTTGGGAAAAAAACTCTCTGAACTTGGGGTCCAGTAAGCCAGGCACTCAGAGCCACTCTCAGTCCCAGTTCCAGTAGGCACACTTGTTTGGATTTACCAACGACAGTGTCAGTCTTTCTTGGTACCTACTGATGTGAGGATGGCCAAATGCCAGCAGAGTTCTGAAGAGGGCCCTTTCCTCAGAAAGCAGGTAGTGGCTCACCACTGGCACCTGACAACGTCACAGAGTTGACCAAAGAGACAAGATCTGAGACAGGAGAGGCCATTTCCGGAAAACATACTAAGACCCACCAGTCAGAGGATACTCCGGATAGTCACAGACCTACTTGGGGGAAGGACATGACTTTGTGGGTGTGCGTGGGAGTTTATGGTTTTGTCTCATGTTCTGAGAATAGGGAGGAAAGGCGGTTTGTTTGGTTTGGAGGGGACTGTTTCTAGTAAGTCGTTTGACAAGATGAGTGTTTCTATGTCTGTATGTCCCACTGTGTTCGTGGTTGTAGACATTAGAGAAGAGAATGCATCAATGGATGTGTCCTGTCTAGTAGAAAGCTTCACAGCATTCACCCTGCCCAATTAATGAATGGACTTTGGCTTGCCTTATGGATGGGTAACACCTACTATCTTCCTAAGTTCCTGTTTTCTTCCTGAATTTGGGCCACTCTCCAGAATAGGCTCATGGTTTTGTGTCCAATATATGTACCATCTCCAAGCTCTGTGATATGGCCATGTACTGGATAGCTTAAGGGATTGGGGGAATATCAGAAAACTCAGATATCAGTGTGACCAAAAAAGTCTAAGTGGAGAAACCCTGCTTTGGGCCATTTGCTTACCTATTGTTTTGTTGCCCTGAATGTCAGGAAGGTCTTTGCCTCAGGCCACCCCTTTGGGACGCCTGAAGAAAACAGTTTTCAAATGGAAATTAATGGGCATCACCTGTACCTCTTTGCTTAATTGCTTTGGAAAGGGATGTTTGTGAATCAGCCTCTTGGCCATGTGTGAGGCTGTGGCTTATATTCTCAGCACCTGATGGATCTAAAGAAAGATTCCATGTGTGCTTCCAAAACCAAAATGGCCCAAAAAGCAGTCTTTGTGGATGAAGTCTCTCGCCTTTCTCTATAAGGTTCCTGACATCGATCTAGTGAGAATAGGGATTCTTTGTGTCAAATGAGTTCTTCAAAACTCTGCAGTGGCAAGTCTTTAGGTGCTTGGGTTTTTTCATGACACCAATTCAGATAAAAAATCTAAACCCGACAGTCAGTAGGCCTCAAATTGGAGAAGCAGAGCAGTATTTACGTCAGGCCTATGGTCACTCCTGGTTCTCAGGAAGGGTGTCCAGGCAACCCTGACTTTAGGCAAATGAGGGGCTAGGAAGGTTATTTTGTACACTGTCTTGGGATGAGTCCCTCATGGAAAACTCCAGCCACAGGTTATGATGAGTGTCTATATGGAAAAAGATGAGGGCTTTGTGGGAGTGTTTTGGTTTTAATTGTGGGGATTTGTGTGGCGGTTGGAAGTGATGACTGGTTCTACCTGGGTTTGAACTCTGGTGTCATTCCTTTAGAGTCTGAGTTCTGGAACTGATCTCAGAGAAATATTGCCATGAATTGTGTTCGGATTTTAGGAGGCCACGCATGGGATTCGCCCTTGGAAACTGAGATCAAGGACCAGGTTTGTTTTCCACAGAGCCTGAGAATCTCAGCCAGGATATCACAAGATTTTTTTCTGAAAGATTAGGCATCCATAGTTGAGAGTCAAAACACCCATGGACGTCACATTGTAGACCTTAATGGGCCTGGATGCATATGAGCCTTTTGCCACTCAATGGGAAGACTTGCCTGTGAGAGTACTCCACAGCTTTCATTGAAATGACCTTCTTCACCATTTTATGGTTCCTGAATTAACTGAAACCCACAGTGACTCCAACTTCATCCATGAAAAATTGCTAGTTAAATACCATGAAATTTTTGAAATTCCCTTAACCAGGTGGTACTGGAGAGCCTTTGGATGTCTTGTTGCTGATCATGAGTGTACCATAGAATGCCTAGATTGTCTGGGTTTCATGAAAATGGTGTAGAAGAAAGATGCCAGTAAGTTGGAGCCTGCAGAGTAGTGGGCCTATTGCAGTGGTGGGCAGGTGTGTGATAATACATCTGTGGTGTGGCCATGAGGATTTGCCATTGCCTTCCAAATGGCTTGTGAGTGACATGGTGCAGCCAGCAGGCCCTTCTATGTAAAGGCATCTTTTTATATGGAGAGGTTTCAGGGCAAATTTCAGAGTCAGATTGCTATGGACAAGGGGGCAAGCTCTGTGGGATAGAAGCCTGGTTGGTGCATTCTCCTGCAGACTCTGACCCACCACAAGTGACAGAACTCCCTCCAGCACTGGGTCCCAGTTGAACTCATTGTATTTCATGAAGCAAATACCAAAATCGCAGTGCAGCAGCAAGAAACACCACTAAAAGTTTAGGATGACAAAATGTCTTCACAGTCCACACTGGGAGACACTTAGGACCCAGTGGCCACAGTTTACCTACAACGAGAAAATTCAGCACTGCTGCCTCATGTTCATTAGAATATAAGAAACCATGACCTCCAGGTCACACAGATGCAGACCCAGCTTTGATGGTCCCACTAGAAAGGAAGCTAAAGGTCCTTACAACAACATATATTTCAAGTGCCCAACCTCAGAGGAAGTGTCTCAAGAAGTCTTTAGGCCGGCAGAGCTCCATGTTTTGTGAGTGTTTTCCTGTTAGATCTGGACACAAGAGAAGACCACTGACACCAATAAAAATTAAATTAAATTAAGCTTATTATTTCCACTGGCCATCCTGCCTCTCCCTCCCAAAATGGCGGGAAGAAGACAGCAACCCCAGCTTTCCTACAGCCCAGCTTCATGGACCAGAAATTTACACAAAATGGGCATTACATTTAACAGAACTCTGACAAGCATCACACTAATGGTAGTTTATATATATATATATATATATATATATATATATATATATATATATATATATATATATTTTTTTTTTTTTTTTTTTTGCTGTCCCTACATCAGAATTTATGAGGACCATTAGAGCCTCAGAGAGGTTGTTGTCTGGCCAGGGAGGGCAAATATTTATGATATGTCACTAAAGTTTCAGAGAGGGCTGCTATCAGGTCGGAGAGCCAGACATGGCTCAGTTCAAACACTGGCAGGCATTCCAAGCAGGTTCAGAATTTTCAGTAATTTATGGTAAAGCCAAAATTATCTTTCATGGCTTTTTGGCAAGATGGCTTCCAATTTTAATAAAAGATCAGGTTGGGTCTATCATTCCCCCCTTTTCTCTGTGTCCCTTTCAAATCTTTGATAGATTAGGGGTAGAGCACTGAGGAAATTTTAATCCCTCAGGTAAAAGTCTCCAAATTTTTAGAACTCACCCAAAACCAGTCTCCCTGATTTTACCTGACTTAATTAATTACTTATATATTTGTCTATTTATATTTGGCTCCATTGTTGTAATAAGAGAGGCGTCACCCATTTTGGCTTCTTCTGAGCTGAGAGAGGATGACGTGAGTAGGCATGGTGTGAGAGACATGAGTTGCCTTTTAGAAGTATTTGAGGGACATGAGTTGCCTTTTAGAAGTCAGTTCGGTTTGAAGTCTGGTTGTGGAAGAACAGGTTGTAAAGTCATCTGGGGATTGGTTATTACATGAGAGAAACAAAAACCATGAGTACTGAATAAATGTTGCAGCAGCTGGAACATGTCACTGTATAGAAGTTCCCTCTCCAGTCTTTAATATCCCCAGTTATAAAGACTGTCAATTTAATATTTAACTTTTAGTATTAGAGTTGTCCCTCCCCATAAGATATAGTTTAATAATTTAGTGTCATCTGATCTTGCAAAATCCTTTTACCAGTATGACCTCTGTGTCTAATAGAGAAACCTTTAATTTTGATACTCAGGACTGGATAATCGTACTAGCAAACACCAAGCTTACCTGTGTAGGTTAGGAATATATTTAGGCCTTAAACTGAAAATTTCTGACTCTGGCAGCTCTTCTTGATAGTCTCTTTTAATAAGTATCAGGCATTCCTGTCAGAGAATCCTTCTTTGTAGCCTCCAGTCTTACTTATTTTGGGAGGCTAACATAAAGTGTGTACCTTAAAATATTATTATTATTATTATTATTATTATTATTATTATTATTATTATTATTCAAAATGTCCAGGAATGGCTGTATTTTGGTTTTCACTGTCTTTGCTAAGTGTTTAAGATGAAGCATTCAAACTGACTTTTGTTTCTATCTATTGTTAACAGTCAGGTGAGCTTTTATGGGAGTCATAAACTGGGTAAACTTGAGAGCACTTTCTCAGTTCTGCTAGAGCCATTTGCGCTAGGTGGGTCCAGGTCTTGTTTGACCATGTGGCTTCCCTCGGAAGCATCAGGGATTTCTTTCTTCTCTGATGACTCTTCTCTTCATAGAAAATGCACTGATTGGCTTTCTGTTCTCCAGTGGTCTCATTAATCTCCCTGATGGGGAGTTTTTATAGCCCAGAGTTGCAAAACTCTTTAGAGAAGTCCCCTGTTCCCTGGATTCAGACTGACTCAGAGGGCAAGAGCCAAATATTGGTTTCCTTGGCCCTTTTCAATTAATTTTAATTTAAAATCCTAATCTTAAACATCTATCAAATAAATTTTAACAGCCTGATATTAAGAGCACCAGGCTTTAATGTCTGTAACTTTATAATTATTTATCTTTTTATTAATTGGGATCTGTATTATTCTGTCTGTCTTGTAGGTGATAACTTACTCTCTGAAATTAACCCATGTTTTGTTCTTAAAGCAACACTTCTTTAAAACACTAACAGGGAATCTTTAGATCACATATAAGAAAATTACAAAATAAAATTTTTTAACAACAGTAAAAATACTTAGTTCGTTTAATAGCTACCCTGAATTTTTTGGCTGAGTCATACATTATATCCCCTGTTTGAGATCCTAGGAATCTTGACATTAAAAAAGAACTTTTAACATAACTTTAAAGAAATAAAATCTGACCTACTGCTTTTGTATTCATTCTCACATGAAATAAGATGGGACACACAGCCTTATCTCAGGTAAGGCAGGGCTCTTTATAAATCTTAAGTGTTTTAGTTCTAAAGCTGATCTTTATTTTTTAAATATTATTTTAAAAAGTTTACATAAATTGTTTGAGGTCACATGAACATTAGCTAACACCATATAAAATCACTTTAAAATATGAATTAAACAAATGCTGAAAGTTTTTAACCTTTACATAGATTAGGCTCTCATTAACATAAAGTACATTTAAATTGTTCCCCAATGTAAAAAGTAAGATTAAACTTTACATATCTTATTGATAACAGGTGAATAAATCCCCATAAAACTTCAGAACACCAGCTTGATATAATGCTCTTTTAAAATTTTTACCTTACAGACTTGCATACCTGTAAGATATGAGCACATTAGTAGCATCACAATTACATTGATGTTTCTACATTAACCAAGTTTAGCTTTTAAAGAAATGGCAGTACAGTGCTCTAAAATAACAGTTCTAATTTAATCAGTTGTTTAATTTCTATGGTTGCTTGCACAAGAAAAAATAAAACTTAATAAACACAATGTTATGGGTAAACTTATGTTTTAAGAAATTTTTGTCTCTTTAACACATGATTGATTTTTACAATCTTTTACAGAATTTAGTCAAACTTATACAGACGTTAGTAAGTCAATCAGATATCTAACAAAAGTACTCGTGAATGAGTAATCCCATATCAAATTTACTTTACTTATTTATCAAAATATTAGACACATGTATTGAAGAGTGTAAACCATTTTTATGTTGAAGGAAAAGTCCTAGAACCAAGGCATATTAGACATTTTGTAGATATTAATATTTTATCAGATTTTTGAATACCTAGAAAAACTTGAAAGCTTAAATTTAAAGACATTTATTTTTATCTGTTTATCAAATTTAATTGAATTATTTAAATCACGTCAATTGAAGATCTTTAGATCCACTTTTTAAAATTTGTTTTTATGAGTGCTTTTTTTAATGAGTGCTCCTTATATATATTAATTTGTATATCATATATAAAATATACGGACATATGTATATATAGACATACAACACATAACAAAATTGAGCACACATAATAATAGTAAAGGCCTTGTAGCTTTTCGCAGGTGAAATCTCCATTGCAATGTTTCAAAAAGTCCACAGTTTGTCAAAGATAGTACTGATCAGAAAAACATTAATCTAGGTCTGTATGATCAAAATCATGAGCTCAAAAAAAAATAAAGTATCTAAGGAAAAAAATAAGAGTCCTAGAAAAAATGACTGGCCAGTAATTAGTAAATACCATACAATTTACCTTTTTTTCTCTTAGGCCTCAGATCAGTCTCCTACTAAGCTTGCAGGCTTCTTTCATTTGCCTTTCAAAATAAGTCATGGCTGAGGTCTGGAAGGAGCAGGAAAAAACTGCTTTTCTGAGCAGACACCTCAGGCCTAAGGCATTTTAACCATAATTTTCAGGTTCGGATGTTGAAAATTATGGTACAAGTTTAAGATACAATTCACAAAATTTTATATCTTTACATCTTGTTTTGTCAACAGATATCATACTATGATTTACAATCCTTGTCCAGATTAATGCTCTCGAACACACAGTGATATTTTCACAGGCTACCCAATTCAAAATTGGTGAAAAATAAAGACTGAATGATTGGGAAGTTACTTGCCAATTTGGAAGTAGAGTTCTTTAGTTTTCCATCCTAAGTATTTAAGTTCTCTGGCATGAATTATCTGAAATCATAAACTAAACCATTACCTAAACCCGACTTTTAACTGCAAGATTTTGCAATGCTTCAAAAACCCATTCAAATACCAGATTGTTACAAGAAAACATCATCATTTAGACACACATTCAGCTAAGATCATTCCCAAGAAACAATTTATAATATCAACACATTATTGCACATGTCTTAAAGGGCCAGAAACAAAGACACAAGACAGACAGAAAGAAGGTCCGGACTATGGCTGTCAGACAGAATCCTTTAAACCTGAGCAGATAAGAAAAAAATCTCCTACACCAGTGGCACCATAGATGTCCACAAAGGGGGGGCAGATGTTTTAACAGAGGGGCAACCTGAAATGTACAATTAAGGGTCTCCATGGTGACTTTAATGCATTTAGTGTCCCCTTTTTCTTTTTCTCTTTTTTAACAAGACAGTGGTGGCATAATCCTTACAGTGCAGGGAAGGAAGGAGGGAATTCCCTGAAGCAACAGGGCTTCAGCAGCTGCTGGGAGTCCCTCAGTCCCTCCTTTTACTTACAGGATTATCTCCTCTGGTTCGGTTCCACCCCAAGCATGTTCCATCTTGTAACATTTCAGTAGTCAGCTCTAAAAATGTTCTGGGACAAGGGGTGGGGGAGGGATTTATCAAAATTTGTAACTTAAAGTTCGGCTCCTGACCTTGAAGCCAATTAATGCCAATTTAATAATGAGGACAAGGTTTTTAGAAAAAGAAAAAGGGAGGTTTATTGCTTTGGTAACAAAGAAGAAACACAGGGAACCCTGCCCAGTGGTTGTGACTCTCTTGATCTGGAGGGACAAGGGGTTTTAATGGAGTTTCACTTGTTAACCTGGGAGATACTCAGTTCTTAGGTCCCCAGCAGGCATTGCCCTCTGCAGTGGTTATACTCCAGGCAGCCAGCTAGGAGCTTCTCTCATCCTGCTTAACAAAGGGGGGTAAAGTTCATCGCAGTTCCTTAAAACAGAGTCCGAAAGAATATCAGGCTTACTTTCTTTGTTACCCATTTTCACGTCCAATATACTTATGTTTTTACCACAGAAATCACAGAACAAAACACACAAAACAAACAAGAAAAACATATAGAACACAGAACAAAACACAAAATACAGAAACCCGAACTTTAAACAAAAAACATAGGAGCAATGCAACGTCTTGCTAAAGCTCCGAAGTAGGACCACGTACATGTCAGTCATCACATCTCTACCATTCCAGATGAATTCCCTACAGAACAGAACAGAGGACAGAACGATTCTCATTACTGTACCGAAAACGAGTATATGTGAGCCTCCCCAGGACACCTCTATGTCATCAGAACAGATCTCCGTTAAACGGATATCAGATGTTATAAAGGTGCCACTTAATTTTTGAGGCCTCCTCCACCAGGTGATTGCTAATAGTTTTAGTGCGGTGGTTCACCGCAGTGCTCCTGGGACCTAACGCTCACTCCATGACCTTGGAACAGCTCAAGATGTGCACCCACTAGAGTGGCTCTCCAGCCTGGAGCCCTGAAGGGAAGGCCAGATTCAGATTTTCCAGCAGTCTGGTCTTGTGATCTGGTCGGCAGGGTCATCTTGCTGGGGAACTCAAAAAAATTAGATGAGGACACAAAAAAAGAACACTGACTCCAACTAAAATCAAATTGAGGCAAGCTTATTATGTCAACCGGCTGGGCTGCCTCTCCATCCCAAAACGGCAGGAACAAGACAGCAACCCTGCCTTTCCTACAGCACAGCTATATAGCCCAGAAAGTTACACAAAATGGGGGTTACAGATAACAGAACTTTGACAAGCATCACAAAAATGGTAGTTCATTTATTTATTTATTTATTTTTTGGTGGCCCCAATATCAGAAATTATGAGGACAAATAGAGCCTCAGAGAGGGTCATCGTCTGGCCAGGGAAGGCCAAAATTTATGATGTGTCACTAAAGTTTCAGCGAGGGCTGCTATCTGGTCAGAGAGTCAAGCATGGGTGAATTCAAGGCACGGGCAGGCATTCCAAGCAGGTTCAGAATTTGCAGTTATTTATAGTAAAGCCAAAATTAACTTTTTATGGCTTTGTGGCAAGATGGCTCCCAATTTTAATAAAAGATC
Organism: Callospermophilus lateralis; assembly: GCF_048772815.1. Lineage (NCBI taxonomy): Eukaryota > Metazoa > Chordata > Mammalia > Rodentia > Sciuridae > Callospermophilus > Callospermophilus lateralis. Next base: position 1,254,208 of record NW_027513484.1, read on the forward strand.
AGGTTGGGTCTATCAACCCGTCTCCCTTACTTTTGGAAACTACTCTACCACCTCCAAGGTTGTGAACTCTGAGCATTTTCCAGTACAGATATGTATTCACAGATTTTCTAACTCTTCTACTCTAATTGTGTCTTACTTGGGGCAAAGATAATTTCAAGGTATTGTGCTGGATGAGAGTGGAAAAATTTTTGTGCAGCACATATTTGCATACACATTGGATTCATTATCTAATTTTCCATTCAAAATACTGAATCCATGACACTAACCAAAACCAGACTAGACTCTGACTACTAATCCTAATATGATCGAGAAAAACAACCCAAAGAGAATAGAAATAGAAGCAGTTCAGAGTAGGCATGGTGTATAGTTAGACTTGCCTTTTGCCTGATAAAGTGTTGGTGTTATAAATCTAGTCAATTTTTAATTGAAATAGTTCTCCATGTGTTTTTAAAGTTAACAAATATGTGAATTCCTGTCTCCCTTTCTCTGAAGCCTATTCAGCACATGTATTTTTTAGGTTCACATATAGAATCCTACATGGTATCACACATACATTCTTATGAGGTGGCTGACTTGGCAGATACAAATCGTAAAAAGAGTTCACTCCTCCTAAACACTGTTTTAACAGAAAATTCAATCTATGTGTTTGCTTCCTAGTTGAACAACATTATACATAAATACAAGTTCAGTAAAATAAATACTTTTGTATCTGTGAAAGATATATATTTCATGATGAATTTCGATTGGCATATGTATTGCTAATTTTTAATGTTCCTGTGTGTGTTTTGTGTGTGAGTGTGTGTATATGTATATATGTATATATATATATATATATATATATATATATATATATATATATATATACACACACACACACACTCTCCAGATTTTTCAAAATATGAAATATATATGCCTTATTATACACTCCCCACATTCATTCACGTTCATGTATGTGGATTTATAATAAACTTTTCACAAGATTATTCTCAAAAATATTCATCCACCTGAAATACATATTTGTCTCCTAGTACTGAAAAATAACTTTAGTGAATGGTGCACACAAATCCTAATATTTCTACAGTATCTGACCCAGTTTAACATTAATGCAAGTAGATTCCTATGTGACAAGTTGTGTATTTTGACGTTCATTTTTATGCAACACTAGTACATTACTATTTCTTCAGTTTATGCACATCATAAGATATATATTTATCCACAAGTTCATAAATTTATAGACATTTGTTTCACTTTCAATTACTTCCTGCTTCAGAACACATGTATTCCTCCAGGTTTCGTTTTTTTTAAATTTTTATTGTTGGTTGTTCAAAATATTACATAGTTTTTGATATATCATATTTCACACTTTGATTCAAGTGGGTTATAAACTCCCATTTTTACCCCGCATACAGATTGCAGAAAAACATCAGTTACTCATCCATTGATTTACATATTGCCATACTAGTGTCTGTTGTATTCTGCAGCCTTTCCTCTCCTCTACTATCCCCCTCTTCTTCCCTCCCCTCCCCTCTTCTCTCTCTACCCTCTCTACTGTTATTCATTTCTCTCCCTTGTTTTTTTTCCTCTTTCCCCTCACTTCTTCTTGTATGCAATTTTGTATAACCCTGAGGGTCTCCTTCCATTTCCATGCAATTTCCCTTCTCTCTTCCTTTCCCTCCCACCTCTCATTCCTGTTTAGTGTTAATCTTCTCAGGCTCTTTGTCCCTACTCTGTTATTAGTTACTCTCCTTATATCAAAGAAGACATTTGGCATTTGTTTTTCAAGGACTGGCTAGCTTCACGTAGCATAACCTGCTATAATGCCATCCATTTCCCTGCAAATTCTATGATTTTGTCATTTTTTAATGAAGAGTAATACTCCATTTTGTATAAAAGCCACATTTTTTTTTATCTATTCGTCTATTGAAGGGCATCTAGGCTGGTTCCACAGTCTTGCTATTGTGAATTGTGCTGCTATGAACATCGATGTAGCCGTGTCCCTGTAGCATGCTCTTTTTAGGTCTTTAGGGAATAGACCGAGAAGGTTAACAGCTGGGTCAAACGGTGGTTCCATTCCCAGCTTTCTAAGAAATCTCCATACTGCTTTCCAAATTTGCTGCACCAATTTGCACTCCCACCAGCAATGTACAAGTGGACCCTTTTCCTCACGTCCTCACCAGCACTTGTTGTTTGACTTCATAATGGCTGCCAATCTTACTGGAGCAAGATGATATCTTAGGGTGGTTTTGATTTGCATTTCTCTGACTGCTAGAGATGGTGAGCATTTATTCATGTACATGTTGATTGATTGAATGTCCTCCTCTGAGAAGTGTCTGTTCAGGTCCTTGGCCCATTTGTTGATTGGGTTATTTGTTATCTAATTGTCTAATTTTTTGAGTTCTTTGTATACTCTGGATATTAGGGCTCGATCTGAAGTTTGAGGAGTAAAGATTTGTTCCCAAGATGTAGGCTACCTATTTACTTCTCTTATTGTTTCTTTTGCTGAGAAAAAACATTTTAGTTTGAGTAAGTCCCATTTGTTGAATCTAGTTATTAACTCTTGTGCTATGGGTGTCATATTAAGAAATTTGAAGCCCGACCGCACAGTATGTAGATCATAGCCAACTTTTTCTTGTGTCAGACACTGTGTCTCTGATTTGATATCAAGCTCCTTGATCCATTTTGAGTTAACTTTTGTTCATGGCAAGAGAAAGTGATTCAGTTTCATTTTGTTGCATATGGATTTCCAGGTTTCCCAGCAACATTTGATGAAGCTGCTATCATTTCTCCATTGTGTGCTTTCAGCCTCTTTATCAAATATAAGATAGTTGTAGTTTAGTGGATTGGTTTCTGTGTCCTCTATTCTGTACCATTTGTCCAACCGCCTGTTTTGGTACAGTACCATGCTGATTTTGTTACTATTGCTCTGTTGTATAGTTTGAAGTCTGGTATCATTATACCGCCTGATTCACAGTCTTTTCATGAGACTTCATTCCAAACGCATTATTTTCTATTTCCATAATCACCTTTGAAGCAAAACTCACATACACGTCATGATCAACCATAACCCTAATATTACCATTAGATGTATAACTGGTTGGAATGAAGGATTGTACATCAATATAGATTTTCTGTATATTTTCAGATATCAATTCAATCCATTATTTAAAGTTGGAAAAAGTTATATTATTTGTTCACAGTATGGTCTATTCATGCATTATGTCTATATTCATAGACACAGGGTACACCTTTTTATACCCCCAATACTTATTTATACATCTTCAAAATATTGCTCCCAGAAATGGTGGAAGAAATACTCATATCACCTGATGTACATATACATTTTATCAAAGTACTATTCTGGACACAATTACAAAGATCACACTTAAGTTTGTACCAAAGCCTAAATGGAAAGTGAGCATGGATCACGAAAAACATCCATGTCCAGGTTGCCTAATGCTCTCAAATGTCAACCCGATTGGTGACTACATATTTGTTTCTTCCTAAGATTATATATTCAACATCAAGCCAGTTGAAAATGTCTAATCCTATCACTCAGTTTATACTTTGCCTGATTTCCTAATGTCTCTATTATTATCTGCTTTCCTTCATATTTTCCCCAGTTCATCATTGTGACTGACTCTTCACATGTGCTCACATTTACACTCACTCTGTACCCAAAACCCTATTGCTAAAGATTTTTTGGACCAAATCCTATATTCACTCTTCCGACTAATTCCTAATCCTACCGACTATCCCTTTTTGAGTGGATGTTCTCTTCAACATTCAATCATCCAAGGTACAAGGAACGCTACCATTGTATATTGATTAATCTGAGACATCTGTGCAGAATATAATTCAAAGCTAAGTATCCCAGTCAAGGGCCCAAAGACCTTCTGGGCTTCAAATTTTACCTAGATTTCTGTATTCATACTTATATTACACTTATATTCCTATGAATATTTCAGGTTCCCAATACCATAATTCATCCCGTAGAATGATTCCTAACCCAAATGGAACATGATATTAACCCTAACCATACACTGTTCCCTCAATCTAACTTTATGAAAGAGCAGGGACAGAGTTGGTCTTACAATACAGGAATTTAGAGGATCCTCCACCTGCTGAGAACCTCAAAGGTCAACAAAGAAATGATCCCTGGAGAAGATATAGGCAGCTATAAAGGACCTGTGAAAGCAAAAGTCATATTCCATGGCAAACAACTTGGTCAGATAAAGGGATGTGTCTGAATCAACATTTCTCCTCTTAATGTATAGAAGATGGACCAAACCAGGCTTGAACTCTGGTGTGATTCCCCTTACAGACTGAGTTCTGGAACTGACATCAGAAAAATATCGCCATTAATTGTGTTAGGATTTTAGGAGGCAACGCATGAGAGTCGCCCTGGAAAGAAAACTGAGATCTAGGAACAGGGTGGCTTTCCACAGAGCACTGGGAATCTCAGCCAGAATATCACATGATTTTATTTTGAAAGACGTGGCAGCCATAGTTGACAGTCAAAACACACATGGACCTCACATTGTAGACTGCAATAGGCCTGGCTTCATGTGACCTATTGGCCACTTTTTGGGAAGACTTGCCTGTGAGAGTTCTCCAGAGTTTTCATTGAAATGAGCTTCCCCACCATTTAATGGTTCCTGAATGAATTGTAACCCACAGTGCCTTCAACATCTTCCTTGAAAAACGGCTAGATAAATTCCATGAAATTTTTGAAATTCCCAAGACCAGGTGGCACTGGAGAACCTTTGGATGTCCTGTTGCTGATCATGAGTGTACCAGACAGTGCCTTGATTTACTGGGTTTCATGAAAATGGTGTAGAACAGATTTGCCAGTAAGTTGGAGCCTGCTGATTAGTGGGCCTAGAGCAGTGGTGTGCAGGTGTGTGATAATACATCTGTTGTGGGGCCATGTGGATCTGCCATTAGCTTCCAAATGGCTTGTGATTGACATGCTGTAGCGAACAGAAGCTTATTTGTAAATGCATCTTGTTATATGGAGAGATTTCAGGGCAATGTTCAGAATCATGTTGCTATGTATAAGGGGGCAAGCTCTGTGGGATATTAGCCTGGTTGATGCATTCCCCTGCAGACCCTGACCCAACACACGTGACAGAACCCGCTCCAGCACTGTGTCCCAGTTGAACTCCTTGTATTTTGTGGAGCAAATATGAAACTCCCAATGCATCAGGAAGAAAAACCACGGAAAGTGGAGGACGAAAAAATGGCTTCACTGTCCACACGGGGAGACACTTAGCCCACAGTGGCCAAATTTTACCAACAAAGAGCGAATTCAGCACTGCTGCCTCATGTTCATTGGAAAAGAAGAAACCATGTCCTCCAGGTCACATAGATGCAGACGCAGCTTTGATGGTCTCATTAGAAAAGAATCTAAAGCTCCTGAAAACAATATATATTTCAAGTGTCAAACCTCAGAGGCAGTTCCTCAAGAAGTCTTTAGGCCGAAAGGGCTCCATGTTTGTGGAATGTTTACCCTGTCCCTTACTTTTGGAAACTATTCTACCACATCCAATGTTGTGAAACCCTGAGCATTTTCCATTCCATATATATATTAACAGATTTTTTTACTCTTCTCCTCTATTTGTGTGTTATTTGGGGCAAAAGTAATGTCAAGGCATTATTCTGGATGAGAGTGGGAAGATTGTTTTGTAGCACATATTTGCATACACATTGGATTCATTTTCCTATTTTCCATTCGAAATACTGCATCCCTGACACTAATCCATACGCTACTAGACTCTGACTACTAATCCTAATATGATAAGGAAAACACCAAAACAGAATAGAAATAAAAAATTTCAGAAGAGGCATGGAGTATAGTTGGACTTGCCTTTTGCAGGATAAAAGGCAGCTGTAAAAAATCTAGTAAATTTTTAATTGAAATAGTTCTCCATGTGTTTTAAAGTTAACAAATATGTGAATTTCTGTCTCCCTTTCTCTGTACCCTCTTCAGCACATGTATTTTTATATGCACATATAGAATCCTACCTGGTATAACACGTACATATTTGTGAGGTGGCTGACTTGGCAAATACATGTTGTGAGAAGAGATCACTCAGCAGAAACACTGTTGGAAGTGAAAATTCACCCTATGTGTGAGCTTCCTAAGAGATCAAGATTATACATAAATCCATGTTCAGTAAAATAAATATTTTTTCATCAGTGGATGATATATATTTCATGATAAATTTCGATTGGAATATATATTGCTAATTGTTAATGTCTCAGTGGTTTTATATATATATATATACACACTCTCCAAACTATTCAAAATATGAAATATATGATCTACATATACATTTTATCACAGAAATATTCTGGACAAAAAATGCAAAAGACACAATATGATGGTATCAAAGCCTAAATGGAAAGTGAACATGGATTACTAAAAACATCCATGTCCAGGTTCCCTAATGCTCTCAAATGTCAATCATATTGGTGACTACATATTTGTTGCTTCCTAAGATTATATATTCAAACTCAACCCTGTTGAAAATGTCTAGTCCTATGATTGACTTTATACCTTACCTGATTTCCTAATCTCTCTAATGATATCTGCTTTCCTACATATTTTTCCAAGTTCACCATTGTTACTGACACTTCACATGTGCTGACATTGACATTCACTCTCTAAACAAAACCCTATTGTTAAAGAACTTTTATTACAAATCCTATACACACTCTTCTTCCTAAAACTTCCAACTATCTTCCTATTCCTACCTACTATCCCTTTTTGACTAGGTGTTCTCTTCAACATTCAATCGTCCAAGGTACAAGGTCCTATGCCATTGTATATCGATTTATCTGAGATATCTTAGTAGAATGTAATTCAAAGTAAAGTATCCCAATCAAGGGCCCAATGCCCTTCTGGGCTTCAAATCTTACTTAGATTTCTGTTTTCATACATATATTTCACCTCTATATTTTTATAAATCTTAAAGGTTACCAATATTATAATTCATCCAGCAGAATGACTCTTTACCCAAATCAAAAATGTTATTAACCCTAACCATACACAGTTCCCTCAATCTAACTTTACAGAAGAGCAGGGACAGAGTTGGTCTTAAAATACAGGAATGTAGGTGGTCTTCCTCCAGCTGAGAACCTCAAAGGTCCATGAATAAATGATCCCTGAAGAAGATGTAGGCAGATATGAAGGCCCTGAGTGAGCAAAAGTCATCATTCATGGCAAAAACCTGGTCAGGATAAAGGGTAGTGTCTGAATAAGCCCCTCTTTTCTTAATGTAGAGACGATGGACAAAACCAGGCCTGTGTGGAAAGCTGTTCCCGGGTGCCTATGGTTGATATTGCATTCTAACTTGTGAAAGTGTCACAGGAAGTAGGGGCAGCCTCCATCTCATGGGACCATTGGAAGCAACTATTAGGACAAAGTGGTTGCCAAGGTAGTGGCCTCATTCAGTTTCTGAAGAAAGTTACCTCACCACACTTCCTTGTTGATGGAACTCTCTGAACATGGGATCCAGGAAGCCAGGCACCCAGAGCCAGTCCCAGTCCCAGTCCCAGTCCCAGTGGTCTCACTTGTTTGGATTTAGCATGGACAGATTCACTCTTTCTTGGTACCTACTGATGTGAGGATGGCCAAATGTGAGAAAAGCTCTGAAGAGGGGTCTTTCCTGAGAAAGCAGGTAGTGGCTCACCGCTGACTCTTGACAACTTCACAGAGTTGGACAAGGAGATCAGTTCTGAGACAGAACAGGTCATTTCAGGGGAACATAGTGTGGCCCACCAGTCAGAGGACACTCCAGATTGTCATAGACCTAGTTGCAGGAAGTAGGTGACTTTGAGGGTGTGGGTGTGAGTTTGCGGATTTTGTCTCATGTTCTGAGAATAGGTAGGAATGGCGGTTTGTTGGGTTTGGAGTGAATAACTTCTGTTCATGTATGTGGATTTATAATCAACTTTTAACAAGATTATACTCGGAAATATTCATTCACCTGAAATACATATTTGTTTCCTAGTACTGAAAACTAACTTCAGTGAATGGTGCATATAACTCCTAATATTTCTACAGTAACTGACCCAGTTTAACATCAATGCAAGTAGATTCTTATGGGACATGATATGTGTTTTGGAGTTCGTTTTAATTCAACACTGGTACATTACTATTTCTTAAGTTTATGCACATTACAGTATATATATTTCATTCACAAGTTCACAAATTTATAAGCATTTATTTCACTTTCAATCACTTCCTGCTTCAGAAAACATGTATTCCTCCATGTTTCTTGACTGGTCTTTTCATGAGACTTCTTTCCAAACACATTATTTTTGATTTTCATAATCATTTTGAAGCAAAACTCACACATTCTTCATGAAAAGCCATAACCATAATATTACAATTAGACGTATAACTAGTTGTTATGAATGATTCTATATCAAAATATGATTTCTTATATATTTTCAGTTATCAATTCAATCCATTATTTAAAGTGGAAGCAGTTATATTATTTATTAACTGTATGGTCTATTAATGCATTATCTCTCTATTCATAGACAAGGGGTACACCTATTTTACCTTAGATACTAATTTATACATCTTCAAAATATTCCTAAAAGAAATGGTGGAAGAAATACTCATGTCACCAGATCTACATATACATTTTATCACAGTAATATTCTAGACAAAAAAAAAGTCACCCTTAAGATTCTACCAAAGCCTAAATGGAAAGTGAGCATGGATTACATAAACTTCCATGTCCAGGTTGCCTAATGCTCTCAAATATCAATCCTATTGGTGACTACATATTTGTTTCTTCCTAAGATTATATATTCAACCTCATGCCTGTTGAAAATGTCTAATCCTATCACTCATTTTATACTTTACCTGATTTAGTAATGTCTCTATTTATATCTGCTATCCTACATATTTCCCCGGTTCATCATTGTGACTTACACTTCATGTATGCTGAAATTTACATTCACTCTCTAACCGAAACCCTATTGCTTAAGAAGTTTTGGTCTAAATCCTATACTCACTCTTCTTTCTAAACCTACCGACCATCTTCCTAATTCTACCTACTATCCCATTTTGAGTGGATGTTCTCTTTGACATTCAATCATCAAAGGTACAAGGTCCTATGCCATTGTACATCGATTTATCTAAGACATTTGTGCAGAACATAATTCAAAGCTAAGCATACCAATTAAGGGTGCAATGCCCTTCTGGGCTTCATATCTTCCCTGGATTTCTGTTTTTATACTTATATTTCACCTATATATTCTTGTAAATATTATAGTTTCCCAATACCATTATTCATCGTGCAGAAAGATTCCTAACCCAAATTGAACATGTTATTAACCCTAACCATACACTGTTCCGTCAATCTAACTTTACAGAAGAGCAGCGACAGAGTTGGTCTTACAATACATGAATGTAGGCGATCTTCCACCTGTTGAGAACGTCAAAGGTCCATGCAGAAAGGATGCCTTGAGAAGATGTGGGCAGCTATGAAAACTTGAGAGAGAAAAGTCATCTTCTATGGCAAACAACCTGGTCAGCATGAAGGGATGTGTATGCATCAGCCTCTCTCTTCTTAATGTAGAGAAGATGGTCCAAACCAGTCCTAGGTGGAGAGCTGTTCCCGGGTGCCCATGGTTTATATACCATTCTAACTTGTGAAAATGTCATAGGAAGTAGGGGCAGCCTCCATATAATGGGACACTTGAAAGCAACTGTTAGGACAAAGTGGTTGCCAAGGAAGTGACCTCATTCAGTTCCTGAAGCATTGACCTACCTCACTTCCTTGGTGATGGAACTCTCTGAACTTGGGATCCAGGATGCCAGGCACCCGGAGCCACTCAAGTCTCAGGCCCAGGGGTTTAACTTGTTTGGATTTACAAAGGAGAGTGTTAGTCTTTCTTGGTACCTTAAGATATGAGGATGGCCAAATACCAGGAGAGCTCTGAATAGGGGCCTTTCCTGAGAAAGCAGGTAGTGGTTGGCCACTGGCTCCTGAAAACTTCACAGAGTTGGGAAAGAAGAGCAGATCTGAGACAAGACAGGCCATTTCGGGGGAACATACTGTGGCCCACCAGTAGGAGGACACTCTGGATAGTCACAGAGTTTAATGGGGGAAGGATGTGCCTTCGTGGGTGTGGGTGTGATTTTGTGGTTTTGTCTCATGATCTGAGAATAGGTAGGAAAGGCGTTTTTTTCTTTGATTTGTAGTGGACTGCTTCTAGTAAGACGTTTGACAAGGCGAGTGTTTCTATGTCTGTGTATGCTACTGTGTCCGTGGTTGTAGACATTAGAAAAGAGAATGCAACAATTGATGTGTCCTGTATAGTAGAAAGCTTCCCAGCATTCATCCTGCCCAATTTATGAATGGACTGCCGCTTGCCTTATAAATGGGCAACACCTGCTAACTTCCTAAGTTCCTGTTTTCTTCCTGAATTCTCACCACTCTCCAGAATAGACTCATGGTTTTTGTCAAAAATATGTACCACCTCCAAGCTCTGTGACATGTCCATGTACTGGAAAGCTGAAGGGAATAGCGAACATCTTTGAAAACTCAGATATCAGTGTGACCAGGAAAGTCTCAGTGGAGAAACCCTGCTTTGGACTTTTTCTTACCTATTGTTCTGTTGCCCTGAATGTCAGGAAGGTCTTTGCCTCAGGCCACCCGTTTGTGAACCCTGAAGAAAACAGTTTTCAAATGGAAATGAATGGGCATCACCTGTGGCTCTTTGCTTAATTGCTTTGGAAAAGGATGTGTCTGAATCAGCCTCTTGGCCCTGTGTGAGGCTGTGGCTTAGATTCTCAGCACCTGATTAATCCAAAAACAGATCCCATGTGTGCATCCAAAACCAAAATTGCCAAAAGAGCAGTTATTGTGAATGAAGTCTCTTGACTTCATTTCTAAGGTTCCTGAGGCCCATCAAGTGAGAATAGGCATCCTTTGGGTAAAATGAGTTCTTCAAAGCCCTGCGGAGGCTAGCCCAGAGGTTTTTTGTTTGTCTCATGACTCCCAATCATATAAAGAATCTATACCTGACATTCAGTAGGCCTCAAATTGGAGATGCAGAGCAGTATTAACAGCAGGCCTATTTGATCACTCCTGGTTCACAAGAAGGGTTTCCAGGCCACCCGGACTTTAGGCAAATGAGCCGCAAGGGAGCTTATTTTTCACACCGTCTTGGGCTGCACCCCTCATGGAAAACTCCAGCCAGAAGTTATGATGAGTGTCTATATGTAAGAAGATGAGGGCCCTGTGGGTGTGTTTTGGTTTTCATTGTGGTCATTTTTGTGGCGGTTGGAAGAGATGACTGGGCCTACCTGGGCTTGAACTCTGGTGTGATTCCTCTTAGAGACTGAGTTCTGGAACTGACCTCAGAGAAGTACTGCCATGAAATGTGTTGGGATTTTAGAAGGCCACGCATCAGAATCGCCCTTGGAAACTGAGATAGAGGTCCAGGGAGGCTTTCCACAGGGCACTGGGAATCTCAGCCAGGATATCACATGATTTTATTCTTAAAGACTTGGCAGCCAAAGTTGAGAGTCTAAACACACATGGACCTCACATTGTAGACCTCAGTGATCCTGGCTTCATGTGAACTTTTGGCCACTCTTTGGGAAGCTTGCCTGTGAGTGTTCTCCAGAGATTTCATTGAAATGAGCTTCTTACCATATAATGTTTCCTGCATGAATTGAAACCCACAGTAACTCCAACTTCATCCTTCAAAAATGGCTAAATAAATACCATCAAATTTCTGAAATTCCCAGACCAGGTGGCACTGGAGAACCTTTGGATATCCTGTTGCTGATCATGAGTGAAAGAATTCCCCACACAAAGACACTTCGCTAGGAGAATTCCAATTTTATTGCAAAAAGCTGTGTGCTTACATAGAACTAAAGGGGTGATGGTAGGGCTTAGATAAATGGCAGGGCACCAATTTATTGGCAAGTTCTTTCAGATATCAGCTCCGGAGCCAAGGAATTAGTTCTCATTGGGGCTAAGGTTCCCCGCCAGAGAGATTTGAAATTGGCGCTGACGGGAGAGTTCACACGGGTGGGAACTTTTTGCATCACTGCAGAAAAGAGGAAGGTAGGAAGAAAAAGTCCTTAGGCACCATGTTGGGGTTTTTACTCTGGGGAATGGCAGCCGTTTATACTTTTCCCAACATTCCTCGCTTTTTGTTTTCTTAGGAAGTGTGGCGTCGTTGGTCAGATCCGGCTGCTTCTTGCTGTTTGGGGGCGCTGTGGGGCCTAGAATGGGAAATGGAGGAATTCTCGGGGGGCAGGTCTGGGGATATCATGGCAGCCAGAAAGAAAACCCAGTGGCTACAGACAGCTACTTCCATAGGGGTGAATTCTATGAAAGTTCCCTGAAGCCTCAAGTTGTCGATGGCATTGAACCAGTCCTGGATGGAGGAGTTTGTTGGTATCAGTCACTGGTCCTGTTTCAGAGACTCTGGGAAATACTGGAAGCGTTGCCTGGACATGGCATCACCAGCACCTGAAGAAGATCAGAGCGAATAAAAACAGAATTAAGATAAAAATTAAAGCAAAGGTCAATTTTTGGCAGAAGTACCATGTTGGGGGACTGACAGAGAAGAGGCCAAGGGCCATGAGGAAACTTAGAAGGACATAAAGACTTATTAATCCAGGATGGCAGATTAAAAGGTTCTCCGAGCTCGTTGTCTCTCGCCGTCTGATGTCCGTTGCATTCCATCGTGCCTGGTAGTGAGCTTCAGCACTGAGTGAACTGTTCTCTTGGAGATGTTGGGGGTTCATCAGTCATCAGAGGCTGCTAGTGCCTAAGCAAAAGCTGGTTGAATGTTTGATTAGAAATTTTTTTTCAGTTGGGTTTGAAGGCACTTCATTATGCAGGGCAAGAGAGCACAAAAAAGGAGCATCCCAATAAGGGGCCCCAAGCTTGGTAGTAAGTACATGGCAAGAAAGGATTGGAAGCAATTGGGTTGATAATTCCTGCAATTTAACAACATTTTTTTCTATTAGGCCAGATTCATTAACATAATGACAAAATTCCTCTCTGAGGAACAGGCATGTTCCCCCTTTTTCTGCAATGAGAAGATCAATTGCCCTTCGGTTCTGTAAAGCCAGTTGTGCCAATGAAGTAACCGTCACTGCAAGGAGCCCAGAAACTGAGCAGTGTTATCAAGTGCTTCCTGCAGTTTTTGTTGCAGGTCATTGGATGCCCATAGAGCATGACCTATAGCTTCACCAGAGAGTTCGAGACTCGCCGCTGAGGTTGTTAATGTGAGGCCTACCAGAACCGGCAGAAAGACTGCCCTAAGGGTGCAGGAAGGTAGGGCCACCTGTCGGAATTCGATGGGAGTATACAAAGACAGCTGAGGAACTACCGTAACCAAGAAACAGATGCCAGAGACATTGATCGTTGAGGTACTTATAGACCCGTTACACCAGAGAAAATGTCCAGGTTTCATAAATCAGGGCTCGATGGGGTGCTAAAGCTCAAGGAACAAATGGGTAAAGAATTCATTATTGTCAGGTGGAAACAGATGAAAGGAAATAAAGTATTGGTGGAACAACTTTCCCATAGTGGGATACGTGTCACATGTAGGGGTTTTCCTTTCTTAGAGAAATTGTAGGTTTTTGCTGAAATATTTCCTGCCGCTAATGGGACCGCTGCTAGAAGTGGACGACTAAGTGAAGCACAGAGAAAGAACTGAGAAGTAGGCACAGAAAGAGGGGTGGAGTTTAATAATCAAAGAGTTTGGTGTAGCAAATTGAGCCATGATGGAGGGGGACCTGAGGGGATTGAAGGCTCTGAATCCTCTTTAAATGAGCTATGGATAAGATCTCGAAGTTTTGATTCTGACTCCTTAATGTGTTCGACTACCTGGATGGTTGCCTTAGGTGGCGTAATCAGGGTGCGGCCAACAGTCATCCACATTGTGGGTCTGGCTGAGGTTGTCCGAGCATAGACAGCAAACTCAACATAGTCCCAACGTTTGGCCTTGGGGTCAGGTATATCTAAAGTATACCATCCATTGTTATTGGATGAAGAGCCTTTATGCCACTTTAGGTAACTAGAAGTCCACCCTTCATGGTAACCAAGTGAGTGGTAAGAATAGCTACCACATTCATGATGAACCTGCATTACTTATAGGGGCACCCATTATATATCTCAGGCCACCAATGACAATAGTCTTTGGTTTGATGAAAAAGGAAGCAAATGAAAGGCCAGTTCCAGCTACCAGGGACGAAGGTCCTTGAAGGTGACAATTTTAGGGAAATAGATGTGCAGTTGTGGATGAAGCAAGCAGTTGCATCCAGTGCGTGGACATTCTGCATGCCATGTTCTGAGTATCATTCCCGAAGAGTGAAAAAATACATTGTAGCAGAGGAGGGTAAATACCAGTCCTGACAGAGCACAGAAAATAAGCAGAGCACAAAAAACAAGCAGTTAGAGAAGACTAGGGTGTTGGGAGAGCTCATTGTGCCTTCTTTAAGAGGAATTGTTCTGCGGGGAACACCGTGTTAGCCGCAACTTAAATGGGTGAGATGGGAGTGGAGAGCAGGAGTAAAGGGGAGGTTCAGGAGGTGATTCTTGGAGTTCCTCTGGGGTGGTCCTGTCGTCATCAGGTGGGCCTCTTGGTGATATGGCTTCAACCTACATATGTGAATCCAAGGGGTGAGACAGTTGTCTGATAAGGAGAGTTAGGTGGAGTTGGGGGTACAGAGAATGACAGGATAGGGGCCTTCCCATTTTGGGGCAAGAGGCCCGTTCTCCTCTGGGGTATTATAATAGACTAGACTCCCAGCTGTTAAGGGAGGAGTGTTTGGAGCGGGGACTGGGTCCAGAAGAAGCCAGTCCTGATATTTCCAGAGTTCCGAGCGAAGATAAAACAAGAGAGGCAAAGACAAATCTCGGGTGAGAGGTCCTTGTGAAATGACCAACCCAGGGGGGATAAGAGGTCTTGAATACCTTATCTCAAAGGGAGACAGTAAAGATGGTTTCTTAGGTAGAGCTCTGATTCGAAACAAATCCAAGGGAAGGAGTTTGACCCAGTCTAAGTTTAATTCCATTGTCAATTTGGTAAGGACTTCCTTTAGAGTACGATTTACCCTTTCCACTTTCCCTGAAGCCTGAAGGTGATATGGACAGTGAAAATGTCACTTGAAGGAGAGGGCTTGAGAGACCTTTTGTGTGATCCTAGAAATAAACTCAGGGCCATTGTCAGATTGTAGGAAAGTGGGCATTCCAAACCTGGGGATGATGACTGTCAGAAAGATTGAAGCTACAGTGGAAGCCTTTTATTGGAAATGGGAAATGCCTGAACCCAACCAGAGAAAGTGTCCACAAAGACAAGGAGGTTTTTAGTTTGCCATACTTTGGGCATGTTGGTGAAGTGTACCTGCCAGTCAGCAGTGGGAATGTGTCCCCGGGCTTGGTGGGAAGGGAAAGGTTTGGGCCTTAAAAAAGTATGAGGGTTGGTCCGCTGACAGATCTGACAATTAGAGGCTATATTCTGTAGCATGGCTTTGTCAGAGGGGGTGAGGGAGAAGAAGCTCTGTAAAAAGAGGGTCAAAGACTGAGAATTGGAATGGAATAGAGTATAAAGGAACTTGAAAAGATCCTTGTTCTTACTGGAAGAAGTAGTGGCTTCAGATGAGATGTCTAAAGTGGCCATTATATGTCCCCCAATGGGGGCAATAACTGGAAGTGGTGGCAGCCATTCGTGCCGCCTGGTCAGCTTTGTCATTGCTCTCAGTGATAAGAGAGCCGTCCTTCTGATCGGGCCTACAATGGACAACTCCCAACTGGGTGGGAAAGTGGGAGGCCTCTATCAGATTGCTTATAAAAGCCGAATTAGTGATCACATTACCTTTGGTGGTAAGTAGTCCTCGCTCCTTTCATATTGCAGCATGGGAAAATAAGATATGGAAGACATATTTTGAGTCAGTATAAAGGGTGAGGGATTTGCCTTGTGCTAGAAGGCAGGCACGAGTGGCTGCTATGAGTTCAGTCTGCTGGTTGGTAGTTCCTGAAGGTAGAGCTTTGGCCTCTATAATCTCAGTGGCTGAAACTACAGTGTATCCAGAGTAATGAGTGCCATTCTGCCTAAAGAAACTGCCGTCAGTGAACCAGATAAGGTCAGGCTTGGTGAGTGGTCCCTCAGAAATTGAAGAATGACAGGGAAGGAAATCATCTAAGGTTTCCAAGCAATTATGAATTGTTGTGTTAGACGTGGGAGTCATTGGGAGCAGTGAGGCAGGGTTCAGTGCAGAGCAGGGGAGGAAAGTAATATTAGGGTTTTCCAGAAATGAAGTGAAGAGTGACAGAACTCTGGATGGAGGAAGGGTTTGAAGGCCCTTATAAGCTAAAAGATCCTTCAAGTGATGTGGGGAGTGAATAGTTCAAGGGGCCCCAAAAGTCAGCTTAGAGGCTTCTTTGTGTAAAATTTGTTCAGCAGCCAGAGCTTTTAAGCAAGGGGCCTACCCACAGATTGTATGGTCTACTTTATTGGACATATATGCCAGAGGTGCAAATGTAGGCCCATAGTTTTGACCTAAGACCCCAAATGCTTGCTCCCCTTTTTCATGGACATATAGATGAAATGGTCTTGAAATATCAGGAAGGTGCAAGGCAGGTGCCTTTAAGAGGAGTTGCTGAAGCCTGCGGAAGTGGTAGTTAGGGGAGGAGGCAAGAGATTCACTAGGGGGTCCCTTTCCTAGGTCATACAGGTTTTTGGCTAGAAGAGAATAATTTGGGATCCAGGCCCTAAAATAAATGCTAGTCCTAGGAATGATAGTATTTCGGCTTTCGTATGGGGCACTGGAAGATCAGAAAGGAGTTGCCTCCTATCCAGTGTTATTTCCTTTTTCCTAGGTGTAAGGCAAAAAACAAGATAGATGAGAAAAAACTGGAAAACATGGGCCTTGTGGGGAGACACCCTATATCCCTTGTATGCTAGGAAATTAAGAAGCTGGGCAGTGTGGGATTGAGAGTGTTCCCAAGAGGGACTACATAGAAGAAGGTCATCGACTTATTGAAGGAGAGTAGAGTCAGGACAGGTCGGGTGAAAGGATGTGAGGTCCTGGGCAAGAACTTGGCCAAAGAGATGGGGCCTATCCCTGAATCCCTGTGGGAGGACAGTCCAGGTAAGCTGACGAGAATGGCGGGTGTGAGGGTCAGTCCACGTAAAAGCAAAGATATCCTGAGATTCTGATGACAAGGGAATAGAAAAGAATGCATCTTTGAAATCTAGGATCAAGAAGTGGGTAGTAGTGGCATGGATCTGAGAGAGGCAGGGGTAAGGGTTGGGCACTAGCGGGTGGATGGGGACCACAGAGGAGTTGACAAGGTGAAGGTCTTGAACCAGCCTGTAGGACCCGTTAGGTTTCTTAACTGCCAGAATGGGGGGTGTTGAAAGGAGATTGTGTAGGCCTAAGATACCCCTTTCATAATAAATCCTGGATGATGGGTTCTAATCCGAGGAAGGCTGTGGTTGTGAGTAGATATTGTGGTTGACTAATATATCTTGAAGGGTCGTGTAAGACAATATGAATAGGACTTCATTTAGCCATAGAGGGTGTAGTTGTGTCCCAAACCTCAGGGTTAACTGGTTTAGATAGTCGTGGGAGACTGCATGAAGGAGGTGTATTTGCCCCTAGGAACATCATGAGGAAATGAGAGGTAGAATAATGTGGGGTGATATGTGAATGGTGACTTTTAATAGTGAGAGTATGTCATCAAGACATGACGCCCATCTGGGGTTTCTGGGTCGAGTTTTGTGTACTGTTGAAGGGCCTTGGTTAGTCTATCCTGGAAATCTGAAGGTGTTTCCTCCTTCCTTTGAATGACCTCCTGCACCTTTTGAAAGTTAACAGCCTTGCGGGTGGCCTTTTTCAGCCCCGCCAAGAGACAGGATGTAAAAAGGTCACGAAACTGTAAGCCTTCACGGGTCTTGTAATCCCATAGGCGATCCTGCTCTGGGACAGCATGAGGGCCTGTGGGGTGGGTAGGATTGGTCCTATGATTTTCATCAGCATGGGCTTGGGCTAGCTCCCAGACTCATTGCCTTTTCTTGGGGAGAAGTGCATTGGCCAAGAGCATGTAGATGTCATGATGAGTGAGGCTACATACTTGCAGGACCCATTGAAACTCCCGAATGTAAGTGGTGGGGTCAGTGGTGAAAGAGCCTAACTTCCTCTCTAGCTGAGTAATGTCCGACATGGAAAACGGAACGTGGACTCTGATGACACCCTCGGGACCAGCTACCTCACGAAGGGGTGCAATTGTCTTGGGGGTGGGAAGGAGTCCCTTAGACCTGGTAACAGGAGGACTGAAAGAGGAAGGCGGTGAACAGGAAGGAGAGGGAGAGGAAGGGAGTGTCTCTGTGGAGGAGAAGGAGGTGGAGCAGGCAGAAGAGGGCGGAGGAAAGAGGGATGAAACGGAAGGCGGAGGATCCATGGAATTAGGCAGAGGAAGAGGAAGGTATAGCGGGAGAGAAGGGGCAGATGGGGCTGGGGGATAAGGTGGGGGTTCATCTGCTTGGTCGAATGAGGAAGAATCTGTGAAGTCAGGAATAGAAGTAGGGGAAGAGAGGGGTTTTCAAGCAAAGAGGACCTGAGAGGGAGGTCAAAAGAGCAGAGAGCAGGGTGCTGTGTGTGAAGGCTAAAATCTTAAATGCAGGGAATCTCCCTCCACTTTTTCAGATGCTGGCAGTAGTTAAAAAGGTCCTGGAAGAGGTTTGGATCTAAGGAGCCTTCTGGTGGCCAATGATTGCCATTATCCAGTGGATATGTAGGCCAATCATGGGTACAGATTTTGATTAAAAGTTTGGGCTTGATGTCTGGTGTGAGGGAGAGTGTGGCCAGATTTTTTATTAAACATTTGAGAGGTGAGTCTTCAGGTGCAGACTAAGAGGTGCCCATAGTCACAGGGAGAGATGGGAGAGAGAGAGAGAGAGAGAGAGAGAGAGAGAGAGAGAGAGAGAGAGAGAGAGAGAATAGGAGTAAGCAAGAAAGACAAAGAGAAAACCCGGGCTGGAACGGCTTCCAGGAAGCTCAGGGCAAACGGGGGTCAGGTGGGCGTCCCCAAAATGACAAGCCATCATGAGGAAATACAGAGGGCACTACCTGGTCATCACCAGTGAAGTGCGATCTGTGAAACCAAAAGGAATTGGAGCCAAGGGCAACCTGACGTCAGGAAAGTTTTCAACTGCAGCAGAAGAAGTCAGTAATGAAAACAAAACTCTGGCTCTGACAGAATGCAATTCCAGGCCGGGAGTTCAGTTTTCGCAGAGCAGAGAGGCAGCTTCAGCCAGACACAGCAACCCCACAGGATACAGCAACTCTAGCCAGCAGCAGCAGCGGCAGTGGAGCAGGAAAATCCATAAAGCCTCTCGTGTAAACTCAGAAGCCTCATGCCCCAAAAAGAAACGAAACACCAGAGGGTCCACTGCAACTAGTAAAGGTCTTAGTGGGAGGAATTCCCTCTCCCCTACCAGGCATCTGGAGTGTGCCTGAGGATCACTGTCACAAAACCAGTGGCAGCCTGAAGGGAGTTGGCGAGCCGGGGTCAGGGGAGGATTACTGACATCAGATCAGTGGTGAGTGCAGAAAGCTGGCGTCTGAAAAGAGCGGACTAGGGCAGAGTGTCTCGGCGGAGTGGGGGACGGGGCTCTTGTTGGAAAGAGCTCACCTGTATCCTCTCACGGGGCACCAGAATGAAAGAACTCCCCATGCAAAGACACTTCACCAGAAAATTCCAATTTTATTTCAAAAAGCTGTGTGCTTATATATAACTAAGGGGGAGATGGAAGGGCTTAGATAAATGGCAGGCAACCCATTTATTGGCAAGTTCTTTCAGATATCACCTCCGGAGCCCAGGAATTTGTTCTCATTGGGGCTAAGGTTCTCCGCCAGCGAGATTTGAAATTGGAGGAGGCGGGAGAGTTCACACGGGTGGGAACTTTTCACGCCACTGCAGGAAAGAAGAAGGTAGGAAGAAAAAGTCCTTAGGCGCCATGTTGGGAATTTTCTCTGGGTTATGGCTGCCGTGTATACTTTTCCCAACAATGAATATACCAGACAGTGCCTTGATTGACTGGTTTTCATAAAAATGGTTTTTAACAGAGATGCCAGAAAGTTGCATCCTGCTGAGTAGTGGGCCTAGAGCAATGGTGGGCAGGTGTGTGATAAAACATCTGTGGGGTGGCCATGTGGATCCGCCATTGGCTTCCAAATGGCTTGTGACTGACATGGTGAAGCCAGCAGACCCTTATATGTAAAGGCATCTTGATATATGGAGAAGTTTCAGGACATTGTTCAGAATCAGGTTGCTATAGTCAAGGAGGCAAGCATTGAGGGATAGAAGTCTTGTTCTTTTATTCTCCTGCAGACCCTGACCCACCACACGTTACAGAACTCCCTCCCGCACTGTGTCCCAGTTGAAAACCTTGCATATCGTGAAGCAAATACAAAACTCCCAGTGCAACAGCAAGAAACACCATGAAAATGGAGGATGACCATATGGTTTCACAGTCCACATGGTAGACATTTAGCCCCCAGTGGCCACAGTTTACCTAAAAAGAGAGAATTCAGCACTGCTGACTCATGTTCATTGAAAAAGAGGAAACCATGTCCTCCAGGTCTCATAGATTCAGTCAGAGCTTTGATGGTCTCACTAGAAAGGAAGCTAAAGCTCCTGACAACAACATATGTTTCAAGTGCCCAACCTCACAGGCAGATTCTCAAGAATTCTCTAGGCCAGTAGACCTCCATGTTTGTGGAGTGTTTACCCTGTCCTTTACTTTTGGAAACTCCTCTACCACTTCCAAGGTTTTGAACTCCTGAGCATATTCCATTCCAGATATGTATTCACAGATTTTCTAACTCTTCTCTTCTAATTGTGTCTAACTTAGGGCAAAGGAATTCTCAAGGCATTGTTCTGGATGAGAGTGGGAAGATTTTTGTGTAGCACATATTTACATACACATTGGATTCATTTTCAAATTTTCCATTCGAAATACTGAACCCCTGATACTAACCCATACCGTACTAGACTCTGACTACAAATCCTAATATGATGGAGAAAAATAACCCAAATAGAATAGAAATACAAGCAGTTCACAGGAGGCACGGTGTATATTTGGTCTTGCCTTTTGCATGATATAGGTTAGGAGTTATAAATCTTGTCAATTTTTTGTTGAAATAGTTCTCCATGTGTTTGGAAAGTTAACAAATATGTGAATTTCTGTTTCCCTTTCTCTGTAGGCTATTCAGCACATGTATTTTCATATGCACATATAGAATCTTACCTGGTATCACACGTACATTCCTGTGAGGTGGCTAACTTGGCAGATACAAAGTGTGAGAAGAGATCACTCCTCCTAAACGCTTTTGGAACTGAAAATTCGAACTGTGAGTGAGCTTCCTAGTTGAACATCATTATACATAAATCCATGTTCAGTAAAATTAATATTTTTGGATCTGTAGATGATATATATTTCCCGATGAATTTTGATTGGCATATATATTGCTACTTTTTAATGTCTTTGTTTGTGTTTTGTATATATATATATATATATATATATATATATATATATATATATATACTCTCCAGATTTTTTAAAATATGAAATATATGCATCTTATTATTCACTCCCTACATTTATTCATGTTCATGTATGTGGATTTATAGTAAACTTTTCACAAGATTATTCTCAGAAGTATTCATTCACCTGAAATACATATTTTTTTCCTAGTTCTGAAAACTAACTTCAGTGACTGTTGCATACAAATCCTAATATTTCTCCAGTAACTGATCCAGTTTAACATTAATGCAAGTAGATTCCTATGGGACATGATGTATATTTTGATGTTAGTTTTTATTCAACACTGGTTCATTACTATTTCTTCAATTTATGCACATCATAGTATATATATTTCATCCAGAAGTTAGTAAATTTGTACGCATTTGTTTCGCTTTCAATCACTTCCTGCTTCAGAACACATGTATTCCTCCATGTTTCTTGACTGGTCTTTTCATGAGACTTCTTCCCAAACACATTATTTTTGATTTCCATAATCACTTTTGAAGCAAAACTCACACACTCTTCATGATAAACAATAACCCTAATATTACTATTAGATGTATAACTCGTTGGAATGAATGTATGTATATCAATATAAGATTTCCTGTATTTTTTCAGATATCAATTCGATCCATTATTTAAAGTTGGAACTAGTTATATTATTTATTCACAGTATGGTCTACTCATGAATTATCTCTATATTCA
This sequence comes from Callospermophilus lateralis, assembly GCF_048772815.1. Lineage (NCBI taxonomy): Eukaryota > Metazoa > Chordata > Mammalia > Rodentia > Sciuridae > Callospermophilus > Callospermophilus lateralis. The sequence goes on from NW_027513484.1 coordinate 1,276,498, forward strand.
TAGACACAGAGTACACCTATTTGTACACCCAATACTAATTTTATGTCTTCAAAATATTGCTGCAAGAAATGGTGGAAGAAATACTCATGTCTCCTGATCTATATATTCATTTTATCAAAGTAATATTTTGGACACAAAAAGCAAAGGTCATACTTATGATTGTACCAATGTAAAAGTCATTCTAGCATTGGAGGAAGAGACAACCAAGAGACTGTCTCATGCAACAGCAAAGGGTTTATTCGGGGTCCAGAATGCTGGGGCTCAGACCTAATTTGAATAGAGCCTAGAGCCCTTAGAACATCTTTAGCAGAGCTTACATACTTAACTTGGAGAGGGAAGGGAAGGAAGTTTATTGGTGGTTCAGGGCGAATGGACGGTTTGTGTGCAACTGAGTGAGGGATTACATTCTGCAGTTTGGCATTTGGGGACAGCACATTCTGGGAACAAGATTACCAAACACTTCTCAAGATTTCAATAGTGTTTTGTTAAGAATACAGAAAAACAGGAAGTGACAAATACCTATTTTATTAATCTTTCATTCCCCACTTCTTCTTCTGGTTACGTTTAATCATAAAAGTGATCATTGAGGGGTGTCACATTTTATGTCTGCTAGTGGGGTATATTGTTGTCTGATTACCAAAATTTAACTTGTCCAATTTGAGCTTGAAGAAATGAAACTACACGGTGGAGCAAACAGGGTCTAGAGTTAGCAATAATATGATGATTATTAATGGACCGGCCAAAGCTGATAAAAGCGTAGTTTACCAGGGGGACTGTGTGAACGAAGACTGTAACCACCTTTTTGGGGCCTCTCTCTCTCGTTGATGCGCTTTAAGGTGTCTTCTCAATTTACTCATAGATAATTTTACAAGCAGTATGATCGGAATAAAAACAACATTCTTCCCTCAATACAGCACAATGGCCCCCTTTTCTCATGAAGAGGAGGTCCAACCCTCGCCTTTTCTGTAAAACAACTTCAGAGAGAGATTTTAAAGATTCCTGTAAGGCTGTGATGGAGGTTTAATATCTTAAAGCTTTGTTCTACTACTGATTCTAATTGGGTCATTTGTTGTGTTCCATGGACTACGGCAGTGGTTCCTGTGCCCAGCCCTGCAGCAACTTCTATTCCTAATAGGATGGCTAAAGTGAGGAATACAGATTCCCGGCAGAACCGGGTTGTATGCCCCCCGCTATTTGATCTTAATGAACCTGCATCATGATAGAGCACTCTGGGAAACATCTGCACCATTACATAATTAATTGCACCAGTTGACAATTTTATGAAAACATAAACAATGTTTAAGTATATAGAATAATACTCTTGTTGGTATGGACAGGGCAAGGCACCTAAGATAGCACCGAAAACAGAGAAACAGTCCTATTTGGTTGCAACCGGATATAGAGGGCATTGCTTCTGTTGTAATCAATGAATCCCTTGAACCCCAAGTTTAGGTAGTTTTAGAATTTTGTCCCCAATATGTAATGGAAGGGGCTCAGAAGTTCACAGTCTGCAGAAGTCCACAAAAAGCAGTTTTTGTTTCTTTTATTTTTTTTCCTCTGTTCTGGGCAAGTTAACTTTTTAAGGACACCTAGGAGAGGGAGAGCTTTTTTCTTCTCTTTTTTGTTTTCTCCCTGCCAGCTGTTACCATGGGGTCCAGTTGGTAACTTCTTTATCTTACAAATGTAGCCATCCCTGTGAAGCCCCAGCTCAAGGCCAGAGGCCTTATTCACATATTTTGTGAAAAATTAGTAAGGGGCTGTCTAGCTTAGGAGTGCTGATTTTTCCAGCCAGTTGCCAAGTAGAACAGGCAACACGAAAAGAGGAAGTTTGTCTACATTAAACTCTTTTATAGGGACTCTTTTGCTGAAAGTCCTAAAGTCAGCCTTGGTGAAGAATTTTGGAGAAGGTCAGTTAAGACTTTTTTGTGGGCCTTTTACAGACGGGAACGATGGGGAAGGCGGGGGGGAGAGCAGCTACATGGATCTGTGTATGAGAAAGGAGAGATGTAAAGAATAATGAGAAAGGGGTTTGGGATTTTCCTAGCAACAAAATCGTGAGCAGTAGAACAGGTAGAGCAGAGGGGAAGACGGGAGTGAGTATCCCAAAAAGTCTCTGAGGGACTTTAAATTCTTAGTAACCTGTTTTCAGTGATGACAAAGCAACTTTAAAAGCCATTTTTATTACATCTTGGATAGGGTTCTGAGGGCTCTCCTCAGCTGGTTTGAGCTTTGGTATAGCTGGTAAGAGGACTTGGTGGGACCCGGTGCGGGCACTGACAGAAGAAGAGAGGAGTGAGTTGGTGGAGGGGTGCCTCACTACCTGCTACCTCAGCAAGGGGGCAATTGTCTGAGAACCGAGGTTTGGGTTTTGATCTAGAAATTGGAGGGGAGAAATCAGGTTGCTGAGGTGGGAGTGACAGCAGAGATTCTGGAGCAGAAGGCAGAGGGTGAGGATCTATTGGAGAAGCATAGTTCAGGATGTGAGAGAAGAAGGGAATTGGCCTGCCCATAGGGGAATCTCCTTTCACCCTTTTGAGCACTTGCAGAAGTTAAAAAGGTCACACAGAATTTGAGGATCTAGAGACCCATCTGGGGGCCATCAGTTTTGATTGTCTAATTGGTAATATGGTCAATGCTGTGTACTGAATTTGATGAGGAGTTTGGATTCCACCAGGCAGCCCCTGTATGCTCACATCCCCATGACTTACAGAAGAAGTCGGCTTTTGCCCCACACAGCCATGGCTGTTTGTGGTTTTGATAGTCCGCCGGAAAAACATAGTAATCTAGGCTAGCCAACCTGTATCTGGCTCGTGTGTCCCTACATCCATAATGTTTGTTTCCATTATCTATGGTACAGAAGGCATTTAACGGAATTTTAGTGGGATCCTCTTCTTCAGGGATATCCCAATAGGAACGACTTATAACCAGCTGACAAATATCTGGGTGGAGAGATGGCCACCAGGTCCCTAAGGGGGCTGTATGCGAGATAGATCATACTTCTTCTCTAGTAGGATTTGTGATTAGCCATCGCTGCTGTACGGGCTGATGAGCATTAGGACTACTTGTGGCCAAGGGGAGAATCTATAGCCTTATCCACCTGGTGAATACACCATTTGAAAGGGTTACCACTCTTTTCCAGTATCCAGCCAGAGTCTGGAGAGGGCGCAGGCTTGAGATGAGAGGCATGGATCCAGCAAGTGATTCCGTCTACATATACCACTGTAGGTGTTATAAGTAGCACCTGGTATGGTCCTTTTCAGCCGGGTTCCAGGGATGACACCTGATGTCGTCTTATGTAGACGAAGTCTCTTACTTGATATCCATGTGGAGTCCCCTCGTCCCCAGGGTGGTAGGCAGTGGCCAGCTGTTTCCACAGGTATCGCTGAGTTCTTTCAAGAGCTTTTAGTCTGTCAAGCAAGTATTTCTTGCATGAAACAGTGCATAAGGCAGGAACATACTCTAATCTTTTATGCCGGTCTCTAAGCTTAATTTCGTTTAGGTCTCTTTAATGGTTCTATTTATTTTTTTTTCCTGTCCTGAGCTCTGGGGTCTATATGCACAGTGTAACTTCCAATTAATCCCCAGGGTCCTGGCTAAGCTCTGACTCACCTGGGCCATGAACACCGTTCAATTAACAGACCCTATTACCTTAGGCAGGCCGTGTCTTAGAAAAATATCTTTCAGGATGTACTTGACCACCGTTTCAGCGGTTGTTTTTTTTTTTTTTTTTTTTCTTTTTTTTTGTGAGAAAGGATTCAATCCATCCTGAAATTGTATTTACAAAGACTAAGAGATATTTAAGTCCATACCTTGCTGGCTTAATTTCAGTGAAGTCCACTTTCCAGAATTGTCCTGGTCTGGTTCCTCGTAGGTGCTTTCCTGCAGGAAGCTTGGAAGTGTAAGCATTAACCAATTGACAGAACCGACAGGCTTTTGTGAGTTATTTCCTTTCACTGTGAGTGAGTTAGTCGAAATCTCTGTTCCTGATCCTTCAGGAATGCCTGCAGTTTCTTTGAACCAAGGTGAGTAAGTTGATGTACATTTTTAATGTAGTGTAGGGCTTTCTGAAATTGCAGGCTGGGCTCAGTGAAGTTGAGCAGTTCAGTGTCAGTGTTTTAAATGTTATAAAAAGCTTGCTGGTGCTAAAGGGTCCATTGGAATTGGGCATCCTCATTTAACAGAGGGTATAAAGGAGCCGCAAAGAACACAAACCCAGGTATCCATAACGTGCAAAAGCCAGCAGTCCCAAGAAACTCTCTGTGTTGTCCCCTGTTAGATGGCAGTGGTATCTGCACAACAGTTTGTTTTCTGGGCTCAGTGAGCCATCATTTACCGCCCCTAATGGAATACCCCAGGAAGATTACTTCTTGCTGGCAAATTTGGGCCTTTTTGGCCGAAGCTCTATACCCGAGTTCAGCAATTTCAGATAATTGTGCTTGGGTCCCAGACTCACAGTTTTACTTGGTGTTGGCAGCCAGTAGCAGGACATCCACATATTGAAGCAGAGTGACTTTGGGGTGCGTAGTTCTGAAGTTGTTGAGATTTCTGTGGAGGGCTGAATCAAAGAGAGTGGGGGAATTTTTGAACCGCTGTGGGTGTTTAGTCCAAGTTAGTTGAACAGACGTTCCAGTTTCTGGGTCTACCCAGTCGAAAGCAAACAGAAACTGACTATCTTTATGCAGAGTCAAGCAAAAGAAAGCATCTTTTAATTCCAGAAGAGTATACCATTTTCACTCAGCTACAGCAAACGGTTTATTGGGGGTCCAGCATGCTGGGGCTAAGAGCTCACATGAAAAGAGTAGAGAGCCCTGAGAACAGCTTAAAGAGAGCTTATATACTTTTCTTGGAGAGGGCATGGAAGAAAATTTTTGATGGGTCAGGGCGAGTGGGTGGTTTGCATGCAACCAGGTGAGGGAGTACATTCTGCAGTTTGGCAGTTGGGGACAGCACATTCTGGGAACAAAATTAGCAAACAGTTCTCAAGATTTCAACAGTGTTTTGTTAAGCATACAGAAAAACAGAAAGTGACAAGTACCCATTGTATTAACCTTTCACCAAAGCAAAATGCAAAGTGAGCATGGAATACTAAAATCAACCATGTCCAGATTGCCTAATGCTCTGAAATGTCAATCCTATTGGTGTCTACATATTTGTTTCTTCCTAAGATTATACATTCAACTTCAACCATGTTGAAAATGTCTAATCCTATCACTCACCTTATACTTTGCCTGATTTTCTAATGTCTCTATTGATATCTTTTTCCTACATATTTTCTCCAGTTCATCATTGTGAATGACTTTTCACATGTGCTAATATTTACATTCACTCTCTAAACGAAACAATATTGCTAATGAACTTTTGGTCCGATTCCTATACTCACCCTTTTTACTAAACCTACTGACTATCTTTCTAATCCTATGGACTATTCATTTTTGACTGGATGTTCTCTTCTACATTCAATCATCCAAGGTACAAGGTCCTATGCCATTGCATATCGATTTATCTGAGACATCTGTGCAGAACATAATTCAAAGCTAAGTATCCCACTAAAGGGCCCAATGCCCTTCAGGGCTTCAAATCATACCTAGATTTTCTGGTTTCATACTTATATTTCACCGATATATTCTTGTGAATATTGCAGGTTCCCAATACCATTATTCATTCCGCAGAATGATGCCTAACCCAAATAGAATATGTTATTAACCCTAACCATACACTGTTCTCTCAATCTAACTTTACAGAAGAGCATAGACAGAGTTGGTCTTACAATACAGGCATGTAGGTGATCTTCCAATTGCTGAGAACCTCAAAGGTTGATGCAGAAATGATCCCAGGAGAAGATGTAGGCAGATATAAAGGACCTGAGAGAGCAAAAGTCATCTTCCATTGCAAACAACCTGATCAGGATGAAACGATGTGTCTGAATCAGCCTCTCTCTTCTTAATATAAAGAAGATGGACCAAACCAGCCCTGTGTGGAGAGCTTCTCCTCGGTCCCTATGGTTTATATACCATTCTAACTTGTGAAAGTGCCACAGGAAGTAGGGGCAGCCACTATCTCAAGGAACCCTTGGAAGCCACTGTTAGGACAAAGTGGTTGCCAAGGCAGTGACCTCATTCCGTTCCTGAAGGAATTGACCTAAGTCACATCTTTGGTGATGGAACTCCCTGAACTTGTTATCCAGGAAGCCAGGCACACAGAGCCAGTCCCAGTCCCAGTCCCAGTTGGCTCACTTGTTTGGATTTACCAAGGACAGAGTCTGTCTTTCTTGATACCTAATGATTTGAGGATGGCCAAATGCAAGTAGAGCTCTGAAGACGGGCCTTTCCAGAGAAAGCAGGTAGTGGTCAGCCCAGGCTCCTGACAACTTCACAGAGTTGGACAAGGAGACCGGATCTGAGACAGGAAAGGCCATTTCGGGGGAACATAGTATGGTCCACCAGTCAGAGGACACTCTGGAAAGTCACAGACTCACTTGGGGGATGGAGGGGCCTTTGTGAATGTGGGTGTGAGTTTGTGGATTTGTCTCATGTTCTCAGAATAGGTAGGAAAGTCAATATGTTTGGTTAGGAGTGGACTGTTTCTAGAAAGTCGTTTGACAAGGTGAGTGTTTCTATGTCTGTGTATCTCACTGTGTCCGTGCTTGAAAACATTAGAAATAAGAATTCATCAATGGATGTGTCCTGTCTAGTAGAAAGCTTCCCAGCATTCATCCTGCCCATTTTAGGAATGGATTGCAGGTTTCATTACTGATGGGCAACACCTACTATCTTCCCAAGATCCTGTTTTCTTCCTGAATTCTGGCCACTCTCCAGAATAGGCTCATGGTTTTGTGTCCAAGATATGTACGACCTCCAAGCTCTGTGACATGGCCATGTACTGGATAGCTGAAGGGAATGCGAGCATCTCAGAAAACTCAGATATCAGTGTGACCAGGAAAGTCTCAGTGGAGAAACCCTGCTTTGGGCCTTTTGCTAACCTATTTGCCTGTTGCCATGAATATCAGGAAGGTCTTTGCCTCAGGCCAGACCTTTGTGAATCCTGAAGAAAACTGTTTTCAAATGGTAATGAATGGGCATCACCTGTGGCTCTTTGCTTAAATGCTTTGTAAAGGGATGTGTCTGAATCTGCCTCTTTGCCCTGTGTGAGGTAGTGGCTTAGATTCTCAGCACCAGTTGGATCTAAAGAAAAATCCAATGTGTGCATCCAAAACCAAAATGCAAAAAAGATCAGTCATGGTGTATGAAGTCTCTCACCTTCCTCTTTTAGGTTCCTGACCTCCATCAAGTGAGAATAGGGATCCTTTGGGACAAATGAGTTCTTTCAAGCCCTGCAGAGATGATTGGGTTTTCTCATGACTCCAAATCACATGAAGAAACTATACCTGACAGTCAGTAGGCCTCAAATTGGAGAAGCAGAGCAGTATTAACGGCAGACCTATGTGATCAATCCTGGTTCACAGAAAGGGTGTCCAGGCTACCCTGTGGTTAGGCAAATGAAGGGAAAAAGACCTTATTTTGGAAACTCTCTTAGGCTGTGACATTCAGGGAAACATCCAGCCAGAGGTTATGATGAATGTATATATGGAAGAAGATGAGGGCCTTGGGGGAGTGTTTTGCTTTTAATTGTGGTCATTTGTGTGGAGTTTGGAAGAGATGACTGGGTCCACCTGGGCTTGAACTCTGATGTGATTCCCCTCAGAGACTGAGTTCTGTAACTGACCTCAGAGAAGTAATTGCTTTGGAATGGGATATGTCTTAATCAGCCTCTTGGCCCTGTGTGAGGCTGTGGCTTTGATTACCAGCACCGTAAGGATCTAAAAAAAGATCCCATGTCTGCTTCCAAAACCAAAATGACCAAAATTGCAGTCATTGTTGATGAAGTCTCTCACCTTCCTTTGTAAGGTTCTGAAAGAATAAAAGAAATTGAAATTGAAACGTAAAGAACCAGGTTCTGTAAAGTATCCAGGCTGCACTCAGAGCCTGAAATTCCTGTGGCAGTTAAGACAATTCCTGGAACTGCCCTTTAGATGTGTGTTGAAATCTTCCCTGACCACCTAGTTACTTAACAACCTCTTCTCAAAAACCGTGGGGCTCAGCACATATACATCTCAGGGCTTCAACCAATCATTTTAAATGTATACCCCTTCTCAGGGCTAACCAATAACACCCTGCCTGAACTGTTCCCACCAATGAATGTGCAAATCATGTTTTAGAGTTGTTATTTGATTTTCCCACGGTATACGGTGATTTGCTAAAGGAAGCTATGATGTCCGTTAAGTCCCTGCCCTCTCTAAAGAATGTATATAAAATCTGCTCATGTTGTTCTCGGGGCTCTTTGTTCCTTGCTCCTCTGAAGTGAGCTCTGAGCCCCAGCATGCTGGACCCCCAATAAACCCTTTGCTGTTTCATGAGAAATTCTCTTGGTGGTCTTTTCCTCCAACGTTCGGCCCACCTTTTCATCTGGAGGCCCTAGCTGAGAAATCCAGCAGTGACGAAAAAAAGACCCCAACGGACTCCTTTCAGAGTAAGTAAGGTGCCTCTTTCTGGTTTCAGGTTTCAGGTTAGGGCTTGGCAAAATGGCTGTCGGTGAAGAACATTAGCTCTCTGCGACGGTGGCTGACAGATGTGTCACAGAGCCACAGGCCACGTCCCTGGGGGACACTCCAGAGGACTCGGGAAATAGAGGATTAGTAGTTTCCTCAACTCGGTTATTTTTTGCTTCACGATTCGGTTTTCCAGCCCATCAGGTTTTGCTGGCTACTCAGTTTTGTTCATTGTCAGGAACTCATGTTGAGTTTACTGTCTGTCTTTATTGTCTAACCCATCATGTTTTGCCAGTTACTCAGTTCTAATCTTTGTCTTGGACTCATGTTAAACGTTTACTGTTTGTCTTTGTCTGTGTCATGTTTGTGTATTCACTGTCCCTGTTTGAGTAACTCCCATTATGGGACATTATGGGACAAAGCACTTCCATGCCTCTGTCCCTTAACCTTGATCATTGGACTGATGTCCGCTCAAGTACCAAGAATCTTTCTTTTTCAGTAAAATGCTGGACCTGGCAGACTCTCTGTGCTTCAGAATTGCCAATCCTAGGAGTCAGATGGCCCCCAGAAGAATCCTTCCACTTCCCTCTAATCCGAAAAGTCAGAGATATTGTCTTTCACTGGGGCCACGTGGCCACCCAGATCAACAGCCATATACCCCTTGCCCCACGATCCTATCATTCCAACATTCTGCTCCTCCCCCTCTTCCCTCCATTCTGAGTCACAAGACTGGACACTCCTCTCTCTCCTTATCCTCTACCCTCGCTCCCCAACCCACAACATGTTCCAGATGATCCTCCCGCCGCTGACTCAGCCTCTCCGCCGCTAGAGGCAATTGGGCCAGACCCAAGCCCTCCAGGGGACTTCCCCGCAGCAGCAGCAGCCCCTGCTCCCCTGAAGGAAGCTTGGCCACCTAAAAAAAACCCGCAGGAGATGGATAATAGAAAACTCGGAAGCCCCTGTGATGCTCCCTCTCCATCCCTACGGGCCCATGAACCGACCCAACTGGGACCCCAACACCTTTAAATGTAGGTAGCATCTGTCCACTTATCGCCGTTCTCTAATAGTGGGTCTCTGAGCGGCCGCCAGAGGGCCGACTAATTTGTCCAAGGTAAGAGAGATTATCCAAGGGCCTAATGAGTCTCCTTCTATGTTTCTGGAGAGAATTATGGAAGCCTATAGGAAATATACTCCTTTTGATCCTCAGGCAGAAGACCAAAAGGCATCTGTCGCAATGGCCTTTATCAAGCAGACTGCCCTAGATATTAAGAGAAAGTTACAACGTCTAGATGGATTATAAGATATGACCTTAAGAGATTTAGTCAGAGAAGCTGAGAAAGCATATTATAAGAGAGAAACTGAGGAGGAAAGGGAATAGAGGAGAGAGAGAAGGAAAGGGAACAAAAGAAGGAGGAAAGAAGCAAATGGCAGAGTAAAGCATTGCCTAAGGTTCGGGTCACAGCAGCAAATAGGCCAGAAGTTAAAAAGCAGGGATACATAAAGGGTTACCTGGGCCCACGCCAAAGGCTGCCCCTGGCCTCAAATCAATGTGCCCACTGTAATAAAAAAGAACACTGGGCCAAAGAGTGCCCCCAAAAGAAGCAGCCACGCCAGCCCGCCGTGCTGACTCTAGAAGAGGACTAGAAAATTCGGGGCTCAGATCCCCTTCCCCAGCTCATAGTAACATTTGAAGTTGAGGGGAACACAGTGAACTTTGAAGTGATTACAGGAGCAGTATACTCAGCCCTTAAGACTTCACTGGCCCCCCTATCAATTAAATGGTCCCTAGTTCAAGGGGCTAATGGCAGTAGATATCGGGCTTGGACAACTAAGATGAACATGGACCTCGGAAAGGGAAAAGTCCACCACTGTTTCCTAGTAATTCCAGAATGCCCAGCCCCATTGATGGGCAGGAATCTGCTTACCAAACTCCGGACTAGAATAACCTTTAAACCTAATGGTTCCCCAAGTGGAGGTTCTATAGCGTTCAGTATGAACTCCCATAGTCACATCTTTGACTATGTCCGTAGAAGATGAACATCAACTCTTTGCGCCCCATAGGACTAATCAAACAGGAAAACTACACCATAAATGGATAAAAGATTATCCTAATGCCTGGGCAGAAACTGCTGGGTTAGGTCTAGCCATCAACAACCTCCAATAGTAGTAGAATTAAAAGCCTCTTCGTCTCCAATTAGTGTTAAACAATATCCTCTAAGCAAAGAAGCTAAGGATGGGATAAGGCCCCATATTCATAAATACCTGGCTCTTGGGGTCCTAAGGCCCTGTCAATCAGCCTGGAACACCCCCCGGTACCAGTAAGAAAGCCAGGAACTGGGGACTACCGTCCTGTTCAAGACCTAAGAGAGATCAACAACAGAGTGCAGGACATTCACCCCACAGTACCCAATCCATATAATTTGCTTAGCACTCTGAATCCGTAGCGGAAATGGTACACTGTGCTGGACTTAAAAGATGCTTACTTCTGCTCGCCTCTACATAAGTACTGTCAGTTGCTGTTAGCTTTAGAGTGGATAGACCCAGAACCTGGAACATCGGGCCAACTAACCTGGACTAGACTCCCACAGGGGTTCAAAAAATCCCCCACTCTCTTTGATGAAGCCCTCCACAGAGACATCAATGACTTCAAAACTGCACACCCCGAAGTCACCCTACTCCAATAGTGGATGATCTTCTACTGGCAGCCAACACCAAGGAGACCTATGAGTCTGGGACCCAAGCACTATTATTCGAGCTTGCTCGGCTTGGATATAAGGCTTCTGCCAAAAGGCCCAAATTTGTCAGCAAGAAGTAATCTTCCTGGGTTATTCTCTCAGGGGTGGCAAACGATGGCTCCCTGAGCCCAGAAAAAAAACTGTTGTGCAGATACTGCCCCAATCTAATAAGAGAAAACTCAGAGAGTTTCTTGGGACTGCCAGCTTTTGCAGGTTATGGACTCCTGGGTTAACATCTTTGGCTGCCCCTTTATACCCGCTGATAAAGGGGGATGCCCACTTCCAATGGACCCCTGAGCACCAACAAGCTTTTGATAATGTCAGAAAAAGATGCTGCTATCTGCTCCAGCCTTAGCACTCCCAGATGTAGAAAACCCTTCACTCTCTACATCGAGGAAAAGAAAGGAATAGCACGGGGAGTGCTCACTCAGTCTTTTGGACCTTGGAAAAAGCCGGTAGCGTATTTATCCAAAAAACTGGACCCAGTGGCTAGCGGGTGGCCCCATTGCTTAAGTGCTATAGCAGCGGCAGCCCTTCTAATAAAAGATACTCATTATTAACGATTGGACAGAAGCTAACCATTATATCCCCCCATGCCCTGGAGAGCATGATCTGTTAGCCTCCAGAGAGGTGGCTATCAAACTCCAGAATAAACCACTACCAGAGCCTCTTGTTTGACAAAGACAGAATAATGCTGGGACCCCCTGCTCCACTCAACCCAGCTACACTGCTGCCAGAAGAATCATCAGGACGCGTCACTCATGAGTGTCAACACATACTGGCAAGGAAACCAGTATACAACAAGACTTGAAGGATCAGCCACTGCCTCGCCCTGAAGTCGTATGGTTTACGGATGGCAGCAGCTTCCTCCAAGATGGTAAGCAGCGGGCTGGAGCAGCAGCAGTTAGCAAAACTAATTTCATCTGATACTCGGGTCTCCCAGAAGGGACATCAGTCCAAAAAGCAGAACTGATTGCCCTTATGAAAGCATTGGAACTAGCAACAGGCAAAAGGGCCACCATATAAACTGTTAGCCACTATGCATTTGCCACTGTTCATATGCACGGGACTATTTACCAACAATGGGGGCTATTAACCTCTGCCGGGAAAGAAATAAAGAATAAAGATGAGATCCTCCACCTTCGCTCAGCAGTGCAGGGCCCTAAGGAACTAGCTATAGTGCACTGTCCAGGGCACCAGAAGAGAAACAATCCCGTGGCAGTTGGAAACAGAAGGGCAGATGAGGAAGCTTAATTGGCAGCCCTAAACGGAGTGACTCTGTTAACTTTTTTCACACCGGGGGGAACAAAAATCAGGAGACTTGGCCACCCTGGAACATTCAGGCAACTTATCATCTGAGGAGACAGATACAGAACTCTGGGACCCTACAGAGCCAAGTTTACAATTTCAAAAAGCTCACCTTTATGTCAAAGATGTACACCAGCTCAACCACTTAGGCTCAAAGAAGTTATAAGCACTCTTAAAGGACCGAATAAAGGACTTATTATTGACTGACTCACAGAGGAAAAAAATAGCTGAGCTGGTGACTAGAGCTTTTCAAGTCTTCCAATTAGTTAATACTTTCCCATCCAAGAGTCCTGCAGGGATGCGCATACGAGGAACCAGACCAGGACAATTCTGGGAAGTGGACTTTACTCAAATTAAGCCAGCAAGGTATGGACTTAAATATCTCCTAGTCTTTGTAGATACTTTCTCAGGATGGGTCGAAGCCTTCCCCATGAAGAAAGAAACAGCTCAGATGGTGGTCAAAAAGATCCTAGAAGACAGTTTTCCAAGGTTCGGTCTGCCTAAGGTAATAGGGTCTGATAACGGACCGGCATCCATGGCCAAGGTAAGTCAGGGATTTTCCAGGACCCTGGGGATTAATTGGAAGTTATATTGTGCTTATAGACCCCAGAGCTCAGGACATATAGAAAAGATGAATAGAACCATCAAAGACACTTAACGAAATTAATCTTGGAGACCGGCATAAAAAATTGGACTATGCTCCTACCTCATGCACTTTTTTGTGCAAGAAATACCCCTCCGCCTCTTTGTGTAACCTCACCCCTTATGAAATTCTCTACGGTGCCACTCCTCCATTAAGGGACCTAACCCCAACTCTGAGATTAATGATTCCTTCAACACCCCCTTGCTAGACAGACTTAAAGCCCTTGAACAAACCCAGCACCCAGCGATACCTGTGAAAACAGTTGGCCACTGCTTATCATCCTGGAGACGAGGGAACTCCACATTGACATCAAGTGGGAGACTTCGTCTACATGAGACAGTGTCAGGTGTCATCCCTTGGAACCCTGCTGGAAAGGACCATACCAGGTGCTGCTTATAACACCTACAGTGGTGAAAGTGGATGGGATCACTTCCTGGATCCATACCTCCCATCTCAATCCTGCGCCCTCTCCAGACTCTGGCTGGAAACTGGAACAGACTGGTAACCCTCTCAAGTTGCATGTCCGTGGTGTGGGTAGGGCTATGGATTCTTCCCCTGACCACCAGCAGTCCTAATCCCCATCAGCCTGTTCAGCAACAATGGCAAGTTTTATAAATCCTACTGGGCAAGTAGTGTGGTCTATTTCACATACAGCCCCCTTATGGACTTGGTGGCCATCTCTCCACCCGGATATTTGTCAGCTTGCCATAGGCCTCTCTGACTGGGATCTCTCTGACATAGTGGACCCCACACAGATGCCACTCAAACCCAAACCAGGGCAACATAGACCAACTTACCCCATGAATTATTGATGTCATCTCCCCCAGCTCAGGTGTAAACTAGCCAGTCTTGTGTATTAAGTGTGCCCAGCTGATTTCTGAAGTCACAAACAGGCCCAAACCTGTGGAGGACCCAGTGACTTTTATTGTAGATCTTGGGGTTGTGAACACACGGGACCTACATTGTGAAACGCAAACTCCCCAGACAGTATGATTTGGGTAGGATGAAATGACATCTGGATTGATCCCAATAAATGTGCCGCTATCCAAGTGGTGTCAAAAACTTGCTGTGAAAAAAATAGTCTATGTTACCCCCTCAATATAACTTTCACTTCCAAAGGAAGGGGCTACCTCAGAACAACATGGCCTATGGGAAATACTTGGGGAATGCGATTCTATATTAATGGCCCTGGTTATGACTTTGGTCTCTGGTTCACCATCTGGCTTAAAAAGGAAGAAAATCCCACAGCAATAGGGCCCAATCCCCTCAAGTCAGGAATTAAGCCTCCTCAACCTCCCATGCCTAGATCTACCAAAACCCCTCTACCATATCATACTTCGCAGTTTCCATCTTTGCCTACTTCCCCAGTCCAGAGTACAGCTGACTCCTCCCCCTGGGAACTAATTAAAGGAACCTTTATGGTACTGAACTCCACACAGTCAGAACTCCTTGCATTTCAGCCCAGGTATTTGACAGCTCTGTACATTATTGTATAATGGTGCAGATACTCCCCAGGGTGCTCTATCATGATGCAGAATCCTTTGAAGGTCTACTAGGAGGACAACCAACCCGATTTTGCCGGGAGCCAGTGTCCCTTACTCTAGCCATCCTATTGGGGCTAGGAGCTGCTGCAGGAGTGGGTACAGGAACAGCTGATATGATCCATGGGTCACCACAAATGGCCTGATTAGAAACAGCAATAAATCAAGACTTGAAGACGTTAGAGACCTCCATCACACTTTTGCAGGAATCCTTAACCTCTCTCTCTAAAGTTGTTTTACAGAACAGTCGAGGATTAGACCTCCATTTCATGAGGGAGGGGGGCCTCTGTGCTGTACTGAGAGAAAAATGCTGTTTTTATGCTGACCATACTGGAGTTGTAAAATAATCCATGAGTAAATTGAGAAAATTCCTTGTAGAGCACCAGAGAGAAAGGGAGATTCAACAAGTGTGGTTTGAGTCATGATATACCCAGTCCCCCTGGTTAACTACACTCCTATCAGCCTTAGCTGGACCCCTGATCATGCTTATGGTGTTGATAACTGTGGGACCTCGTTTGCTTAACTACATAGTTTTCTTTCTCCAGGCTCAGATTGGGCAGGTAAAACTCATGGTAATCAGACAGAAATACACTTCACTGGCAGAAATAGAATGTGAGACCCCACAATAATTATGATTCATTACTTTTAAGATTAAAAGTAGGCAGAAAAAGGAGTGAGAAATGAAAGAATTAATGAAATTGAAATTGAAACGTAAAGAAAGAGGTTTTGTAAAGTTTACAAGCTGTGCTCAGAACCTGAAATTCCTGTGTCAGTGAAGACAATTCCCGGAACTGCCCGTTAGATGTGTTGAAATCTTCCCTGACCACCTAGTTACTTAACAACCCCTTCCCAGAAACCGTGCATGTCAGCACGTATACATCTCAGGGCTTCAACCAATCAGTTTAAATGTATACCCCTTCTCAGGGCTGACCAATCACCCCCTGCCCGAACTGTTCCCGCACATGAATGTGCTAATCATGTTTTACAGTTGCTATTTGATTTTCCCACAGTATATGATTGTCGCGACCCCTTGCCCGCAAGGAAGACGCAACTCAGAAATCTTCTTTCAGCAGTTTATTCAGGCCTTGATTAAAGTAACTTCTAGTGACCCCCCTCCTCCCGAGCGCCCAAGCACAGTCTAATAAAGCCTCCCACGTACCAATCTTAAGCCGCCACGTGGATCTTTCTCATAGGGTAGCAAGGGATAGCGTGCCATCTCTCCATAAAAGGAGTTGTTTACTACAGGCCACAGTGGAAGCCGGCGCCATCTTCTAATGGCGGCCACAATCTACAACAATGGCTTACCACATATGTTGATTTGCTAAAGGAGGCTATGATGTATATAAAGTCCCTGCACTCTCTAAAGATTGTATATAATATCTTCTCAAGTTGTTCTCGGGGCTCTTTGTTCTTTGCTCCTCTGAAGTGAGCTTTGAGCCCCAGCATGCTGGACCCCAATAAACCATTTGCTGTGGCATGAGACAATAGGTGCTTGGGTTTTCTCATGTCTCCAAATCATATAAAGAATCTATACCTGACAGTCAGTAAGCCTCAAATTGGAGAAGCAGTGCAGTATTAGCGGCAGGGCTATTTGATCACTCCTGAATCAAAGGAAGGGTGATCAGGCCACCCAATGCCCTTCTGGACTTCAATTATTACCTAGATTTCTGTTTTCATACTTATATTTCACCAGTATATTCTTGTAAATATCGCAGGTTCCCAATACCTTAATTCATCCCACAGAATGATTCCTAAACCAAATCGAACCTGTTATTACCCTTAAACATGCAATATTTCCTCAATCTAACTTAACAGAAGAACAAGGATATTGTTGGTCTTACAATACAGGAATATAGGGGATCTTCCACCTGCTGAGAACCTCAAAGTTCCATGCAGAAATGATCCCTGAAGAAGATGTAGACACCTATGAAAGACCTGAGAGAGCAAAAGTCAACTTCCATGTAAAACAACCTGGTCAAAATGAAGGGATGTGTCTAAAAGCCTCTCTCTTCTTAATGTAGATTAAATCGACCAAACCAGGCCTGTGTGGAGAGCTGTTCCCGGGTGCCTATGGTTGATATACCATTATATCTTGTGAAAGTGTCACAGGAAGTATGGGCAGCCTCCATCTCATGGAACCCTTGGAAGCAACTGTTAGGACAAAGTGGTTGCCAACGCAGTGACCTCATTCAGTTCGTGAAGGAAGTGACCTATCACACTTCCTTGGTGATGAAACTCTCTGAACTCGGGATCCAGGAAGCCAGGCGCCCAGAGCCAGTCCCAGTCCCAGTTCCAGTGGTCTCACTTGTTTGGATTTACCAAGGACAGAGTCAGTCTTTCTTAGTACCTACTGAAGTGAGAATGGCCAAATGCCAGGAGAGCTCTGAAGAGGGGCCTTTTCTGAGAAAGCAGATAGTGGCTCAACCATGGCTCCTGACAACTTCACAGAGTTGGCAAAGAAGACCAGTTCTGAGATAGGACAGGCCATTTTGGTGGATCATAGTATGGCCCAAAAATCAGAGGAAACTCAGGATACTCACAGACATACTTGGGGGAAGGAGGTTCCATTGTGGGTGTCGGTGTGAGTTTGTGGTTTTGTCTCATGTTCTGAGAATAGGTAGGAAAGGCGGTTTGTTTGTTTGGACTGGAATGTTTCTAGAAAGTCGTTTGACAATGCGAGTGTTTCTATGTCTGTGTATCCCACTGAATCTGTTTTTGTAGACATTTGAAAAGCGAATGCATCAATGGTTGTGTCCTGTCTAGTAGAAAGCTTCCCCGCATTCATCTTGCCAAATTAAAGAATCAAGAGCTGCTTGCCTTATGGATGGGCAACACCTATTATCTTCCTAAGTTCCTCTTTTCTTCCTGAATACTGGCCACTCTCCAGAATAGCCTCATGGTATTATTTCCAAGATATGTACCACCTCCAAGCTCTGTGACATGATCATGTACTGGATAGCTGAAAGGAATGAGAGCATCTCAGAAAACTCAGTTATCAGTGCAACCACTAAAGTCTCAGTGAAGAAACACTAGTTTGGACTTTTGTTCTGTTGTCCTGAATGTCAGGAAGGTGTTTGCCTCAGGCCACCCCTGTGTGAAACCTGAAGAAATCAATTTTCAAATGGAAAAGGATGGGCGTCACCTGTGGCTCTTTACTTAATTGCTTTGGAAATGGATGTGGCTGAATCAGCCTCTTTGCCCTGTGTGAGGCAGTGGCTTAGATTCTCAGCACCTGATGGATCTAAAGAAAGTTTCCCAGTTTGCATGCAAAATGAAAATGGCCAAAAGAGCAGTCATTGTGGACGAAGTCTCTCGCCTTCCTCTGTAAGCTTCTTGACCTCCATCAAGTGAGAATAGGGATCCTTTGTGTCAAATCAGTTCTTCAAAGCCCTACAGAGGCTAGCACATAAGGGCTTGGGTTTTCTCATGACACCAATTCACATAAAGAATCTATACCAGACAGTCAGTAGGCCTCAAGTTAGAGAAGCAGAGCAGTATTAAGAGCAGGACTATTTGATCACTATTGGTTCACAGGAAGGGAGTCCAGGCCACCCTGACTTTAGGCAAATGAGGGGCAAGGGAGTTTATTTGGAAAACTGTCTTGGGCTGTGCCCCTCATGGAAACCTCCAGCCAGAGGCTATGAAGAGTGTCTATGTGGAAGAAAATGAGGGCCATTTGGGAGTGTTTTGGTTTTAATTGTGGTCATTTGTGTGGTGGTTGGAAGAGATGACTAGGTCCACGTGGCTTGAACTCTGGTGTGATTCCCCTTACAGACTGAGTTCAGAAACTGACCTCAGAGAAGTATTGCCATGAATTGTGTTGGGATTTTAGGAGAACACGCATGAGAGTTGCCTTTGGAAACTGAGATCAATGCCCAGGGTGGCTTTCCGCAGAGCATTGTCAATCTCTGCCAGGGCATCACATTATTTTATTCTGAAAGACTTGGCAGCCATTGTTGACAGTCAAAACACACATGGGCCTCACATTGTAGACCTCAATGGGCCTGGCTTCATGTGTCCTTTTGGCCACTCTTTGGGAAGCCTTGCCTCTGAGAGTTCTCCAGATTTTCCTTGAAATGTGCTTCCTCAAACATTAATGGTTTCTGAATGAATTGAATCCCACAATTTCTCCAACTTCATCCTTGAAAAATGGCTAGATAAATACAATGAAATCTTTGAAATTTTCATGACCAGGTGGCACTGGAGAACCTTTCAATGTCCTCTTACTGATGAAGTGTGTACCAGACAGTGCCTTGATTGACTGGGTTTCATGAAAATGATGTAGAACAGAGATGCCAGTATGTTGGTGCCTGCTGAGTAGTGGGCCCAGAGCTGTGGTGTGCAGGTGTGTGATAAAACATCTGTGGTCGGGCCATGTGTATCTGACATTGACTTCCAAATGGCTTGTGGCTGACATTGTGCAGCCAGGAATCACTTATATGTCTGATAACTCTTCATATAAGGCATCTTGTTATATGGAGATGTTTCAGGACAATGTTCAGAATCAGGTGCTATGGTCAAGGGGACAAGCTATGTGGGATAGAAGTCTGGTTGATGCATTCTCCTGCAGATCCTGATCTATTTCATGTGACAGAACTCTCTCCAGCACTGTGTCCCAGCTGAATTCCTTGTATTTTGTGAAGCAAATAACAAACTCCCAGTGCAGCAGCAAGAAACACCATGAAAAGTGGAGGATGACCAAATGGCTTCACAGTCCACACGGGGAGTCACTTAGCCTTCAGTGGCCACAGTTTACCTACAAAGAGTGAATTCAGCACTGCTGCCTCATGTCCTTTGGAAAATAAGAAACCATGTCCTCCACGTCACATAGATGCAGATCCAGGTTTGATGGTCTCATTAGAAAGAAAGCTAAAGCTCCTGACAACAACATATATGTCAAGTGCCCATCCTCAGAGGCAGTTTCTAAGGAAGTCTTTAGGCCGGCAGAGCTGCATGTTTGATAGCGTTTACCTATTAGACCAGGATGCAAGAAAAGACCACTGACTCCGATTAAAATCAAGTTAAAGCAAGCTTATAATTTCCACTGCCCAGGTGGCCTCTCCCTCCCAAAACAGTGGGAACAAGACAGCCACCCAAATTTCCTACAGCCCAGGTTTATAACCCAGAATTTTACACTACAGGGGGGTTACAAATATCAGAACTCTGACAAGCATCACACTAATCGTAGTTTATATATATATATATATATATATATATATATATATATATATATATACATATATATATATGTATATATATATATATATATATATATATATATATTTTTTTTTTTTTGCTGGCCCCAACATCAGAATTTATGAAAACCATTAGAACCTCAGAGAGGGTCATTGTCTGGCCAGGGAAGGCCAATATTTATGAGGTGTCAATAAAGTTTCATAGAGGGCTGTTCCTGGTCAAAATGCCAGGCATGGGTGAGTTCAAGGCCACGGGCAGGCATTTCAAGCAGGTTCAGAATTTGGTGTAATTTATAGTTAAGCCAAAATTTTCTTTTCATGGCTTTGTGGCAAGATGGATCCAAATTTTAATAAAAGATCAGGTTGGGTCTATTATTCCCCCCTTTTCTAATGTGTCCCTTTCAAATCTTTGATAGGGTAGGGGAAGAGCACTGAGGGAATTTTAATACCTCACGTAACAGTCTCCATATTTTTTGAACTCACACAAAACCAGTCTCCCTGATTTTACCTGACTTAATTAATTACTTAAAATGAAAGTCTATCTATTTTTGGCTCCATTGTTGTAAGAAGTGAGTCGTCACTCATTTTGGCTTCTTCTGAGCTGAGAGAGGGTGACATGAGGGGGCACAGCATGAGGGATATGAGTTGCCTTTTAGAAGTCAATTCGGTTTGAAGTCTGGTTGTGGTAGAACAGTTTGTAAAGTCATCTGGGGATGGGTTCTTCTATGAGAGAAACAAAAACCATGAGTACTGAATAAATGTTGCAGCAGCTGAAACATGTCACTGTATAGATGTCCCCTCATCTGTCTTCAATATCCCCAGTTATCAGGACTTTCAACTTAACTTTTAGTGTCATAGTTGTTTCACCCCATAAGATACAGTTTAATAATTTAATGTCATCTGATCTTGCAAATTCCTTTTACTAGTATGACCTCTGTGTGTAATAGAGAAACCTTTAATTCTGTTATTCAGGGCTGGATAATCGTACTAGCAAACACCAAGCCTACCTGTGTAGGTTAGGAATATCTGTAGGCCTTAAACAAAAAACTTCTGCCTCTGGTACCTCCTCTTGATAGTCTCTTTTTATACTCATCAGGCATTACTGTCTGAGAATCCTTCTTTGTAGCCTCCAGTCTTACTTATTTTGGGAGGCTACCATAAAGTGTATACGTTAAAATATTATTATAACTATTATTTTTTAAAATGCCGAGGAATGGCTGTATTTTGGGTTTATCTGTCCTTGCTAAGAGTTTAAGATGAAGCAGTAAAACTGACTTTTGTTTCTATCTATTGTTAACAGTCAGTTGAGATTTTATGGGAGTCATTCCTGGGGAAACTTGAGAGCAGCTTCTCAGTTCTGCTAGTGCCATTTGCGCTAGGTGAGTCCAGGTCTTGCTTGACCATGTGGCTTCTCTCGGAAGCATCAGGAATATCTCCCTTCTCTGATGACTCTCTTCTTCGTAGAAAATGCACTGATTGGCTTTCTGTTCTCCAGTGGTCTCATTAATCTTCCTGATCAGGAGGTTATGTGGCTCAGAGTTGCAAAGTTCTTTAGAGAAGTCTCCTGTTCCCTGGATACAGACTGACTCAGAGGGCAAGAGCCAAATATTTGTTTTATTGTCCCTTTTCATTTAAACTAAATTTTAAATCCTAATCTTAAACATCCAGCAAATAAATTTTAACAGCCTTATATTAAGAGTACTGTGCTTTAATGTCTATAATTTAAAATTATTTATCTTTTTATTATTTGGGATCTGTATTTTTCTGTCTGTCTTGTAGGTGATGACTTATTATCTTAAATTAACCAATATTGTGTTCTAAAAGCAACTCTTTTGTAAAACACTAACAGGGAATCTTTAGTTAACTTATAAGGAAATTCAAAATAAAATTAACAAGAGTAAAAATACTTAGTTCGTGTAATAGCTACCCTGAATTTTAGGCTGAGTTATACATTATATCCCCTTTTTGAGATCCTAGTAATCTTGACAGAAAAACATAACTTTAAATTAAATAACATCTGACCTACTGCTTTCGTAGTTATTCTCACATGTTGTAAGATGAGACACAGAGCCTTATCTCAGGTAAGGCAGGGCTCTATATAAATCTTAAGTGTTTTAGTTCTAAAGCTGATCTTTGTTTTTTAAATATCATTTTACACAGTTTACATAAATTGTTTGAGGTCACATGAATATTAGCTAACATCATATGATATCACATTTAAAACATGAATTAAAGAAAGGCTGAAAGTTTTTAACCTTTACATAGATTAGGCGCTCATTAACTTAAAAATATATTTAAATTTTTTCCCAATGTAAAAAGTAACATAAAACTTTATATATCTTATTGATAACAAGTAAATAAATCCCCAATATATATATATTTTTACCATGCAACTTCAGAACACCAGCTTGATGAAATGCTCTTTTAAAGTTTCTACCTTACAGACTTGTATACCTGGAAGATATGAGCACATTAATAGCATCACAATGACATTGATGTTTTTACATTAACCAAGTTTAGCTTTTAAAGAAATGGCAGTAGAGTGCTCTAAAATAACAGTTCTTATTTAATCAGTTGTTTAATTTTTATGGTTGCTTGTTCTAGAAAAATAAAACTTTATAAACACAATGTTATGGGTAAACTTTTGTTTTAAGAAATTTGTGTCGCTTTATCACATGACTG
The DNA here is from genome assembly GCF_048772815.1 of Callospermophilus lateralis. Lineage (NCBI taxonomy): Eukaryota > Metazoa > Chordata > Mammalia > Rodentia > Sciuridae > Callospermophilus > Callospermophilus lateralis. The sequence continues at coordinate 1,299,147 of NW_027513484.1, forward strand.
ATTTTTACAATCTTATACAGACTTTAGAACAAACTTATACAGACCTTACTAAATCAATCAGATATCTAACAAAAGTACTCATGAATGAGTAATCCCATATCAAATTTACTTCACTTATTTATCAAAATATTAGAGAAATGTATTGAACAGTGTAAACCATTTCTTTGTTTAAGGAAAAGTCCTAGAACCAAGGCATATTAGACATTTTATAGACATTAATATTTTATTAGATTTTTGAGCAGCTAGAAAAACTTGTAAGCTTAAATTTAAAGACATTTATTGTTATTTGCTTATCCAAATTTAAAGTGAATCATTTAAATCACGTGAATTAAAGATCTTTGAATCCACTTTTTAAAATTTGTTTTTATGAGTGCTTTTTTTTAATGATCGCTCCTTATATATGTTAATTTGTATATCACATATATGATATACGAACATATGGATATATAGACATACAACACATAACAAAAGTGTGCACAAATAATAATAGTAAGGCCTTGTAGCTTTTCGCAGGTGAAATCTCCATTGCAATGTTTCAAAACTCCACTGTTGGTCAAATATAGAACTGATCAGAAAAATATTAACCTAGTTCTGTAGGATCAAAATAATGAGCTCAAAAAAAATACAGAATCTAAGGAAAAAAATGAGAGTCCTAGAAAAAATGACTGGCCAGTAATTAGTAAATACCATACGATATACCTTTTTTTTCCCACTTAGACATCAGATCAGTCTCCTACTGAGTTTGCAGGCTTCTTTCATTTACATTTCAACATAAGTCCTGGCTGAGTTCTGGAAGGAGCTGGACAAAACTGCTATTCTAAGCAGACACCTCAGGCCTAAGGCACTTTAACCATAATTTTCAGGTGAGGATGTTGAAAATTATGATACAATTTTAAGATACAATTCACAAAATTTTATACCTTACCATCTTTTTTTGTCAACAGATACCATACTATGATTTACTATCCTTGTCCAAATTAATGCACTGATACACACTGTGACATTTTCCCAGGCTACCCAATTAAAAATTGGTCAAAAAAAAGACTGAATGATTGGGAAGTTACTTGCCAACTTGGAAGTAGAATTCTTTAGTTTTCCATTTTAAGTATTTAAGTTCTCTGGCATGAATTATCTGAAATCATAAACTAAAAAATTACCTAAACCCGACTTTTAACTTCAAGATTGTGCAATGCTTCAAAAACCCATTCAGATACCATATTGTTACAATAAAACATCATCCTTTAGACACACATTCAGCTAAGATCATTCCCAAGAAACAATTTATAATATCAACACATTATTGCACATGTCTTAAATGGCCAGAAACAAAGACAAAAGACAGACAGAAAGGAGCTCCAGACTATGGCTGACAGGACAGAAGCCTTTAAAACAGCAGAAAAGAGAAAAATCTCCTACACCAGTGGCACGATATATGTCCCCACAAGGGCATCAGATGTTTTCACAGAGTGGGAACCTGAAATGCAATATCAAAGGTCTCCATGGTGACTTTACTGCATTTAGTGTCTCCTTTTTCTTTTTCTCTTTTTTAAGAAGACAGAGGTGGCATAATACTTACAGTGCAGGGAAGGAAGGAGGGAATTCACTGAAGCAACAGGACTTCGGCAGCTGCTGGGAGTCCCTCAGTCCCGTCTTTTACTTACAGGATTAGCTCCTCTGGTTCGGTTCCACCCCAAGCACGCTGAATCTCCTAACATTTCAGTAGTCAGCTCTCAAAAATTCCAGGGTCAGGGGCGGTATCAAAATTTGTAACTTAAATTTCGGTTCCGGACCTTGAAGCCAATTAATACCAATTTAATATAAGGACAGGGTTTGAGAAAAAGTAAAAGGGAGGTTTACTGCTTTGCTAACAAAGGAGAAAAACAGGGGATTTTGTCCAAAGTTGTGACTCTCTTGATCTGGAGGGACAAGGGGTTTTAAAGGAGTTTCACTTGTTAACCTGGGAGATACTCAGTTATTAGGTCCCCAGCAGGCATTGCCCTCTGCCGTGGGTGTGCTCCAGACAGCCAGCTAGGGGCTTCTCTCATCCTGCTTAACAAAGGCGGGTATAGTGCATCACATTTCTTTAAAACACAGTCCAAAGGGGTGTCAGGCTTACATGATTTATTACCCATTTTCAAGTGCAATATCCTTAAGTTTTTACCACAGAAATCACACAACAAAACGCACAAAAACAAACAAATAAAAAACATTTAGAACACAGGACAAAACACACACAAAAAAAACAGAAACTCAGCAAATAAACAGAAAACCAGAGGAGCAATGCAGCGTCTTGCTAAATCTCCGGGGTAGGAGCTCCTGCATGCCAGTCGGCACCTCTCTACACTTTCAGAGGTATTCCCTACAGAACAGAACAGAGGAAAGAAGGATTCCTATTACTGTCCCAGACAGGAGTATATGTGAGCCTTCCCAGGCCACCTCTCTGTCATCAGAAGAGTACTCCCTTAAGCGGATATCAGATGTTATAAAGGCGCCTCTTACCTATGAAGGCCTCCTCCACCAGGTGCTTGATAATAGTTTTAGTGCGATGGTTCACTGCAGTGATCCACGGACTGAAGGCTCATTCCAAGGTTTTGGAACTTGGCTCTCCAGCCCGCAGTCCTGGAGGATAGGCCAGCTTCAGAATTTCCAGCAGTCTGGCTTTGTGATCTGGTCGGGTCATGTTGCTGGGGAACTCCAAAATGTTAGTCCAGGACACAAGAAAAGACCACTGAGTCCAATTAAAATCAAATTAAGGCAAGCTTAATATTTCAAGCAGCCGGGCTGCCTCTCCCTCTCAAACTGGCGGGAACAAGACAGCAACCCCACCTTTCCTACAGCCCAGCTTTATAGCCCAGAAAGTTACACAAAAGGAGGGTTACAGAAAACAGAACTTTGACAAGCATCACACTAATTGTAGTTTACATTTTTTTTTCTGGCCCCAGCATCAGAAATTATGAGGATCATTAGAGCCTCTGAGAGGGTCGTTGTCTGGCCAGGGAAGGCGAATATTTATGAGGTGTCATTAAAGTTTCAGAATGGGCTGTTATCTGGTCAGAGAGCCAGGCATGGGTGAGTTCAAAACATGGTCAGGCATTCTAAGCAGGTTCAGAATTTGCAGTAATTTATACTAAAGCAAAAATTATCTTTTCATGGCTTTGTGGCAAGATGGCTCACAATTTTAATGAAAGATCATGTTGGGTGATCAACCCTGTCCCTTACTTTTGGAAAATCCTCTACCACCTCCAAGGTTGTGAACTCCTGAGCATTTTCCATTCCAGATATGTATTCACAGAATTTCTAACTCTTCTTCTCTAATTGTGTCTTACTTGGGGCGAAGGTAATGTCAAGCCATTGTTCTGGATGAGAGTGGGAAGAATATTGTGCAGCACATAATTGCATACACATTGGATTCACTTTCCAATTTTCCAATTGAAATACTGAATTCCTGACAATAACCCATACCCTTCTAGACGCTAACTACAAATAATAATATGATGGAGAAAAATAACCCAAACGGAATTGAAATATAAGCAGTTCAGAGGAGGCATGGTGTATATTGGACTTGCCTTTTGCAAGATAAATGGTAGGTGTTATAAATCTAGTCATTTTTTAATTGAAATTGTTTTATATGTGTATTAAAGTTAACAAATATGTGAATTCCTATCTCCCTTTTGCTGTAACCTATTCAGCACATTAATTTTTATATGCACATATAGAATCCTACCTGATATCAAACGTACATTTTTGTGAGGTGCCTGACATTGCAGATACAAATTGTGAGAATAGATCACTCCACCTAAACGCTGTTGGAACTGAAAATTCAAGCTAATGGTGAGCTTCCTAGTTTAATAACATTATACATAAATCCATGTTCAGTAAAATGAATATTTTTGGATCTGTGGATGATATATATTTCATGGTGAAATTCGATTGGCATATATAATTCTACTTTTGAATGTCTTTGTGTGTGTTTGTGTGTGTGTGTGTATATGTATATACACACACACACAAACACACAATATATAAATCTCTAGATTTTTCAAAATATGAAATATGTGTGTCTTATATACACTCCCTAAATTTATTCATGTTCATGTATGTGGATTAATATTCAACTTTTCACAAGATTATTCTCAGAAATATTCATCCACCTGAAATACATATTTGTTCTCTAGTACTGAAAACTAACTTCAGTGAAAGGTGCAAACAAATCCTAGTATTTCTACATTAACTGACCTAGTTTAACATCAATGCAAGTAGATTCCTATGGGACATGATGTGTATTTTGACATTAATTATTATTCAACACTGGTACATTACTATTTCTTCAGTTTATACACATCATAGGATATATATTTCATCCACTACTTAGCAAATTTATAGGCATTTGTTTCACTTTCAATCACTTCTTGCTCCAGAACACATGTATTTCCCTATGTTTCTTGACTGGTCTTTTCATGAGACTTTTTTTCAAATATATTATTTTCGATTTCCATGATCAATTTTTAAGCAAAACTCACACACCCTTCATGATAAAACATAACCCTAAGATGACCATTAGGTATATAACTGGTTGGAATGATTGATTGTGTATCATTATAACATTTCTTATATATTTTCAGATATCCATTCAATCCATTATTTAAAGTGGATCCAGTTATATTATTTATTCCCAGTATGGTCTATTCATGCGTTATTGCTATATTCATAGACAGAGGGTATACCTATTTGTACCCCAATACAAATTTATATGTTCTCAAAATATTGCTCCTGGAAATGGTGGAAGAAAAATATCATGTCACGTGATATACATATACATTTTATCACAGAAATATTCTGGACACAAAAAGCAAAGGTCACACTTTCAATTGTACCAAAGCCTAAATGGAAAGTGAGCATGGATTACTAAAAACATACATGTCCAGGTTGCCTAATGCTCTCAAATGTCAATCCTATTGGTGACTACATATTTGTTTCTTCCTAAGATTATATGTTCAACCTCAAGCCTGTTGAAAATGTCTAATCCTATCACTCACTTTGTACTTTGCTTGATTTCCTAATGTCTTTATTGATATCTGCTTTCCCTCATATTTTTCCCAGTTCATCATTATGAATGACTCTTCACATGTGCTGACATTTACACTCACTCTCTAACCGAAACCCTATTGCTAAAAAACTTTTTGTCCAAATCCTATACTCACTCTTCATTCTAAACCTGACGAGTACCTTCCTCATCGTACTGAATATCGCTTTTTGACTGGATGTTCTCTTCAACATTCAATCATCCAAGGTACAAGGTCCTATGCCATTGTATATTGATTTATCTGAGACAACTGTGCAGCACATAACTCAAAGCTAAGAATACCATTTAAGGGTCCAATTCCCTTCTGGGCTTCAAATCTTTCCTAATTTTCTGCTTTCATACTTATATTTCACCTATATACTCTTGTAAATATCGAAGGTTGCCAATACCATTATTCATCTCGCAAAATGATTCGTAACCCAAATCAAACATGTTATTAACCCTAAACATACACTGTTCCCTCAATATAACTTACAGAAAAGCAGGGCAGAGTTGGTCTTACAATATAGGAATGTAGGTGATCTTCCACCTTCTGAGAACCTCAAAGATCCATGGAGAAATGATCCTTGGAGAAGATTTATGCAGCTATGTAGGACCTGAGAGAGCAATAGAAATCTTCCATGGCAAACAACCTGGTCAGGATGAATTGATGGGTCTAAATCAGCCTCTCTCTTCTTATTGTAGAGAAGTTGGAAGAAACCAGGCCTGTGTGGAGAGCTGTTCCCGGGTGCCTAAGGTTGATATTCCATTCTAACTTCTGAATGTGTCACAGGATGTTGGGGCAGCCTTCATCTCATGGGAACCTTGGAAGCAACTGTTAGGACAAAGTGGTTTTCAAGGCAGTGACCTCATTCAGTTCCTGAAGGAAGTGACCTCTTCTCACTTCCTTGGTGATGGAATTCTCTGAACTTGGGATCCAGGAAGCCAGGCACCCAGAGCCAGACCCAGTCCTAGTCCCATTGGGCTAACTTGTTTGCTTTTCCCAAGAACAGAGTCAGTCTTTCTTGGTACCTACTGATGTGAGGATGGCCAAATGCCAGCAGATCTCTGAAGAGGTACCTTCCCTGAGAAAGCAGGTAGTGGCTCACCGCTGTCTCCTGACAACTTCACAGAGTTGGCCAAGGAGACCAGATCTGAGACAGGACAGGCCATTTCGGGGGAACATAATATGGCCCACCAGTCAGAAGACACTCTGGATAGTCACAGACCTACTTGGGGGAAGGAGGTGGCTTTGCCGTTGTGGGTGTGAGTTTGTGGTTTTTTTCTCATGTTCTGAGAATAGGTAGGAAAGGCGTTTTTTTTTGGGTGTGGAGTGGACTGTTTCTAGTAAGTCCTTTGACATTGTGAGGGTTTCTATGTCTGTGTATCCCACTGTATCTGTGGTTGTAGACATTAGAAAAGAGAATGCATCAATGGACTTGTTTTCTCTAGTAGAAAGCTTCCCCACATTAATACTGCCCAATTGATTAATGGACTTCACTTTGCCTTATGGATGGGCAACACCTACTGTCTTCTTAAGTTACTCTTTTCTTCGTGAATTCTGGCCACTCTACAGAATACGCTCATGGTTTTGTGTCCCAGATATGTAACACCACAAGGCTCTGTGACATGGCCATGTACTGGATAGCTGAAGAGAATGAGAGCATCTCAGAAAACTCAGATATCAGTATGACCAGTAAAGTCTCAGTGAAGAAACCCTTCTTGGGCCATTTGCTTACTTCTGATTCAATTACCCTGAATGTCAGGAAGGTCTTTGCCTCATGCCAACCCTTTGTGAAGCCTGAAGAAAACTGTTTTCATATGGAAATGAATGGGCTTCACCTGTGGCTCTTTGCTTAATTGCTTTGGAATGAGATGTGTCTGAATCAGTCTCTGGTCCTTGTGTGAGGCTGTGACTTAGATTCTCAGCACCCAATGGATCTGAATAAAAATCCCATGTGCTTCCCAAACCGAAATGGCCAAAAGAGAAGTCATTGTGGATGAATTTTTTTGCCTTCTTGTTTTAGGTTCCTGACCTCCATCAAGTGAGAATAGGGATCCTTTGGATTAAATGAGTTCTTCAAATCCATGCAGAGGCTAGCCCATATTTGCTTGGGTTTTCTCATGACTCCAAATCACTTAAAGAATCCATACCTCACAGCCAGTAGGCCTCAAATTGGAGAAGCAGAACACTTTCACAGCAGGAATATTTGATCACTCCTGGTTCACAGGAGGAGTGTCCAGGCCACCATGATTTTAGGCAAATGAGGGGCAAGTGAGCTTATTTTGGACATTTTCTTAGGCTGTGCCCCTCATAGAAATCTCCAGCCAGAGGTTATGATGAGTGTCTTTATGGAAGAAGATGAGGGCCCTGTGGGAGTGTTTTGATTTTAATTGTGGTCATTTTTGTGGTGGTTGGAAAGAATGACTGGGTCCACCTGAGCTTGAACTCTGGTGTGATTCCCCTTAGAGACTGAGTTCTAGAACTGAACTCAGAGAAGTATTGCAATGAATCGTGTTTAGATTTTAGAAGGCCATGCATGAGACTCACCCATGAAAACTGAGATCTAGGCCCAGGGTGTCTTTACACAAAACAATGGGAATCTCAGGCAGGATATCACATGATTTTATTCTGAAAGATTGGCAGGTATAGTTGAGAGTCAAAACACACATGGACCTCACATTGTAGACCTCAATTTGCCTGGCTTCATGTGACCTTTTGGCAACTCTTTGAGAAGCCTTGCCTGTGAGTGTTCTCCAAAGCTTTCATTGAAATGAGCTTTCTCAACACTTAATGGTTCCTGAATGATTTGAAACCCACAGTGCCTCCAACTTAATCTTTGAAAAATGGCTAGATAAATACCATGAAATTTTTGAAATTCCCATGACCAGGTGGCACTGGAGAAACTTTGGAAGTCCTGTGGCTGATCATGTGTATACCAGAGAATGCCTTGTTTTACTGGGTTTTATGTAAATGGTGTAGAACAGAGATGCCAGTAATTAGTATCCTGCTGAGTAGTGGGCCTAGAGCAGTGGTGGGCAGGTGTGTGATAAAACACCATGGTGGGCCCATGTGGATCGGCCATTGGCTTCCAAATGGATTATGACTGACATAGTGCAGAAATCAGACACTTATATGTAAAGGCATTTTTTATATGGAGCGGTTTCAGGGCAATGTTCAGAATCAGTTAACTATGGTTATTGGGGCAAGCTATGTTGGATAGAAGCATGGTTGGTGCATTCTCCTGCAGACCCTGACCCACCACACGTGACAGAACTCCCTCCAGCACTGTATTCTAGTAGAACTCCTTGTATTTGGTGAAGCAAATACCAAATTGCCAGTGCAGCAGCAAGAAACACCACGAAAAGTGGAGGATGACCAAATGTCTTCAGAGTCCACACGAGGAGACACTTAGCCTCCAGTGGCCACAGTTTACCTACAAAGAGAGAATTCAGCACTGCTGCCTCATGGTCGTTGGAATATAAGAAACCATGTCTTCCAGGTCACATAGATGCAGACCCATCTTTGATGGTCTCACTACAAAGGAAGTTAAAGCTCATGACAACAACATATATTTCAAGTGCCCAACCTCAGAGGCAGTTTCCCAAGAAGTCTTAGGCCAGCAGAGCTCCATGTTTGTGGAGTGTTTACCCTGTTCTTTACTTTTGGAAACTCCTCTACCACCTCCAAGGTTGTGAACTCCCGAGCATATTCCATTCCAGATATGTATTCACAGATTTTCACACTTTTCTACTCTAAGTGTGTCTTACTTGGGGCCAAGCTAATATCAAGGCATTGTTCTGAATGTGAGTGGAAAGATTTTTGTGTAACACATATTTACATACACATTCGATTCATTTTTCAATTTTCTATTTGAAATACTGAAGCCCTGAAACTAACACATACCCTACTATACTCTGACTTATAATTCTAATATGATGGTGAAAAATAACCCAAACAGAATAGAAATACAAGCAGTTCCGAGGAGGCATGGTGTATTGTTACAATTGGTTTTTGCATTATATAGTGTAGGAGTTATAAATCTAGTCAATTTTTTTTGTTGAAATATTTCTACATGTGTTTTTAAAATTAAAAAATATGTGAATTCCTGTCTCCCTTTCTCTGTAGCCTATTCAGCACATGTATTATTATATGCACATATAGAATTCTACCTGGTACCACACGTACATACTTGTGAGGTAACTGAATTGGCAGATGCAAATTGTGCTAAAGGATCACTCCTCCTAAATGCTGTTGGAACTGAAAATTCAACCTATGGGTGAGCTTCCTAGTTGAATATCATTATACATTAATCCATGTTCAGTAAAATGAATATTTTTCGATCTGTGGATTATATATATTTCATGATGAATTTCGATTGGCATATATATTGCTACTTTTTTTTCTTTTATTGGTTGCTCAAAACATTACAAATCTTTTGACATATAATATTTCTTACATTAGATTCAAGTGGCTTATGAACTCCCATTTTTAGCCCAAATAGAGATTACAGAATCACATCGGTTACACATCCACATTTTTACATAATGCCCTATTAGTTACTGTTGTATTCTGCTACCTTTCCTATACTCTACTATCTCCCCTCCCCTCCCTTCCTATCTTCTCTTTTTCCCCCATCTACTGTAATTCATTTCACTCCATGTTTATTTTCCCATTCCACTCACAACGATATGTAATTTTGTGTAACAATGAGGGTCTCCCTCCATTACCATGCAATTTCCCTTTTCTCTTACTTACCCTCCCACCTCATGTCTCTGTTTAAAGTTAATCTTTTCTTCCTGCTATTGCTCCCTGCTCTGTTCTTAGTTGCTCTCATTATATCAAAGAAGACATTTGGTATTTATTTTTTAGGGATTGGCTATTTTCACTAAGCATAATCTTCTCCAGTGCCATCCATTTTTCTGCAAATTTTATGATTTTGTCATTTGTTAGTGCTGCGTAATACTTCATAGTGTATAAATGCCACATGTTTTTTATCCATTCATCTATTGAAGGGCATCTGGGTTGGATCCACAGTGTTTCAGCTGTGAATTGTACTGCTATGAAAATCGATGTGGTAGTATCCCTGTATTACTCTCTTTTAAGGTCTTCAGGGAATAGTCCGAGAAGGGCAATAGCTGAGTCAAATTGTGGTTCCATTCACAGCTTTCCCAGGAATCTCCATACTGCTTTCCAAATTGGCCACACCAGTTTACAGTCCCACCAGCAATGTACAAGAGTATCTTTTACCCCACATCCTTGCCAGCACTTGTTGTTTTACTTCATAATGGCTGCCAATTTACTGGAGTGAGATGGTATCTTAGGGTGATTTCGATTTGAATTTCTCTGACTGCTAGAAATGATGAGCATTTTTTATGTACTTGTTGATTGATTGTATGTCCTCCTCTGAGAAGTGTCTGTTCAAGTCCTTGACCCATTTTTTTAATTGGGTTATTTGTTATCTTATTGTCTATTTTTTTGAGTTCTTTGTATATTCTGGATATTAGGGCTCTATCTGAAGTGTGAGGAGTAAAAATTTGTTCCCATAATGTATGCTCCTTATTTACCTCTCTTATTCTTTCTCTTGCTGAGAAAAAACTTTTCAGTTTAAGTAGTCCCATTTGTTGATTCTTGTTATTAACTCTTGTGCTATGGGTGTCCTATAAAGGAATTTGGAGCCCAACCCCATAATATGTAGATCAGAGCCAACTTTTTCTTCTATCAGACACAGAGTCTCTGATTTGATATCTAGCACCTTGATCCACTATGAGTTAACTTTTGTGCATGGCGACAGAAAGGAATTCAGTATCATTTTGTTGCATATGGATTTCCATTTTTCCCAACACCATTTGTTGAAGATACTATATTTCCTCCATTGCATGCTTTTAGCTCCTTTTTCAAATATAACATAGTTGTAGCTTTTTGGATTAGTCTCTGTGTCCTCCATTCTGTACCATTGGTCCACCCGCCTGTTTTGGTACCAGTACCATGCTGTTTTTTTTTTGTTGTTGTTGTTTTATTTTGTTTTTTTTAATTAATTTTATTGTAGGTTGTTCAAAACATTACATAGTTCTTGATATATCATATTTCACACTTTGATTCAAATGGGATATGAGCTCCCATTTTTACCCCATATACAGATTGCAGAATCACATCAATTGCACAACCATTGATTTACATATTGCCATTCTGGTGACTGTTGTATTCTTCTGCCTTTCCTATCCTCTACTATCCCCCCTCCCCCTCCCTTCCCCTCTTCTCTCTCTACCCCCTCTACTGTAATTCATTTCTCCCCCTTATATTTTTCGTCCTTTCCCCTCACTTCCTCTTGTATGTAATTTTCTATACCCCTGAGGGTCTCCTTCCATTTACATGCAATTTCCCTTCTCTCTCCCTTTCCCTCCCACCTCTCATCCCTGTTTAATGTTAATCTTCTTCTCATGCTCTTCGTCCCTACTCTGTTCTTAGTTACTCTCCTTATATCAAAGAAGACATTTGGCATTTGTTTTTAAGGGATTGGCTAGCTTCACTTAGCATAACCTGCTCTTATGCCATCCATTTCCCTCCAAATTCTATGATTTTGTCATTTCTTAATGCAGAGTAATACTCCATTGTGTATAAATGCCACATTTTTTTTATCCATTCTTCTATTGAAGGGCATCTAGGTTGGTTCCACAGTCTTGCTATTGTGAATTGTGCTTCTATGAACATGGATGTAGCAGTGTCCCTATAGTGTGCTCTTTTTAGGTCTTTAGGGAATAGACCGAGTAGGGGAATACCTGGATCAAATGGTGGTTCCATTCCAAGCTTTCCAAGAAATCTCCATACTGCTTTCCAAATTGGGCGCACCAATTTGCAGTCCCACCAGTAATGTACAAGAGTACCCTTTTCCCGACATCCTCGCCAGCACTTGTTGTTGTTTGACTTCCTAATGGCTTCCAATCTTACTGGAGTGAGATGGTATCTTAGGGTGGTTTTGATTTGCATTTCTCTGACTGCTAGAGATGGTGAGCATTTTTTCATATACTTGTTGATTGATTGTATGTCCTCCTCTGAGAAATTTCTGTTCAGGTCCTTGGCCCATTTGTTGATTGGGTTATTTGTTATCTCATTGTCTAATTTTTTAGTTCTTTGTATATTCTGAATATTAGGGCTTTGTCTGAAGTGTGAGGAGTAAAGATTTGTTCCCAGGACGTAGGCTCAATATTTACCTCTCTTATTGTTTCTTTTGCAGAGAAAATCTTTTTAGTTTGAGTAAGTCCCATTTGTTGATTCTAGTTATTAACTCTTGTGCTATGGGTGTCCTATTGAGGAATTTGGAGCCCGACCCCACAGTATGTAGATCATAGCCAACTTTTTCTTCTATCAGACGCCATGTCTCTGATTTGATATCAAGTTCCTTGATCCACTTTGAGTTAACTTTTGTGCATGGCGAGAGAAAGGGATTCAGTTTCAATTTGTTGCATATGGATTTCCAGTTTTCGCAACACCATTTGTTGAAGATGCTAGCCTTCTTCCATTGCATGCTTTTAGCCCCTTTATCGAATATAAGATAGTTGTAGTTTTGTGGATTGGTTTCTGTGTCCTCTATTCTGTACCATTGGTCCACCCGCCTGTTTTGGTACCAGTACCATGCTGTTTTTGTTACTATTGCTCTGTAGTATAGTTTGAAGTCTGGTATAGCTATACCGCCTGATTCACACTTCCTGCTTAGCAATGTTTTTGCTATTCTGGGCCTTTTATTTTTCCATATGAATTTCATGATTGCTTTCTCTATTTCTACAAGAAATGCCATTGGGATTTTGATTGGCATTGCATTAAACCTATTGAGAACTTTTGGTAATATGGCCATTTTGATGATGTTAGTTCTACCTATCCATGAACAGGGTATATTTTTCCATCTTCTAAGATCTTCTTCAATTCTCTGTTTAGGGTTCTGTAGTTTTGAATGTATAAGTCTTACACCTCTTTTGTTAGGTTGATTCCCATGTATTTTATTTTTTTTGAGGATATTGTGAATGGGGTGCTTGTCCTCATTTCCATTTCAGAGGATTTGTCGCTGATATACAGGAATGCCTTTGATTTATGCGTGTTGATTTTATATCCTGCCACTTTGCTGAATTCATTTATTAGCTCTAATAGTTTCTTTGTAGACCCTTTTAGCTCTGCTAGGTATAGAATCATGTCATCTGCAAATAGTGATAATTTGAGTTCTTCTTTTCCTATTTTTATGACTTTAATTTCTTTCGTCTAATTGCTCTGGCCAGTGATTCGAGAACTATGTTGAACAGAAGTGGTGAGAGAGGGCATCCCTGTCTTGTTCCAGATTTTAGAGGGAATGCCTTCAGTTTTTCTCCATTCAGAATGATGCTAGCCTGAGGCTTAGCATAGATTGCTTTTACAATATTGAGGTATGTTCCTGTTATCCCTAGTTTTTCTAGAGTTTTGAACATAAAGGGATGCTGTACTTTGTCGAATGCTTTTTCCGCATCTATCGAGATGATCATATGGTTCTTATTTTAAAGCCTATTGATGTGGTGAATAACATTAATTGATTTCCGTATATTGAACCAACCTTGCATCCCATGGATAAATCCTACCTGATGATGGTGCACAATTTTTTTGATATGTTTTTGTATCCGGTTCGCCAGAAGTTTATTGAGGATTTTTGCATCTAGGTTCATTAGAGATATTGGTCTGTAGTTTTCTTTCTTTGGAGTGTCTTTGTCTGGTTTAGGAATCAGGGCGATGTTGGCCTCTTAGAATGAATTTGGAAGTTCTCCCTCTTTTTCATTTTCCGGAAATAGCTTGAAAAGTATTGGTATTAGTTCCTCTTTAAAGGTTTTGTAAAACTCTGCTGTATACCCATCCGGTCCTGGGCTTTTCTTAGTTGGTAGTCTTTTGATGGTTTCTTCTATTTCCTCAATTGATATTGGTCTGTTTAGGTTGTCAATATCCTCCTGACTCAATCTGGGCAAATCATATGACTTAAGAAATTTATCGATGCCTTCACTATCTTCTATTTTATTGGAGTATAAGGATTCAAAATAATTTCTGATAATCTTCTGTATTTCTGAAGTGTCTGTTGTGATATTGCCTTTTTCATCCCGTATGCTAGTAATTTGAGTTCTCTCTCTTCTTCTCTTCATTAGCGTGGATGAGGGTCTGTCAATTTTATTTATTTTTTCAAACAACCAACTTTTAGTTTTGTCAATTTTTTCAATTGTTTCTTTTGTTTCGATTTCATTAATTTCAGCTCTGATTTTAATTATTTCTTGTCTTCTACTTTTTTGCCGTTGTTTTGCTCTTCTTTTTCTAGGACTTTGAGTTGAAGTATTAGATCATTTATTTGTTGTTTTTTTTTTCTTTTTTTAAGGATTGAACTCCAAGCAATAAATTTTCCTTTTAGAACTGCTTTCAATGTGTCCCATAGATTCCGACATGTTGTGTCTGTGTTTTCATTTATCTCTAAGAATTTTTCAATTTCCTCCTTGATGTCTTCTATAACCCATTGATCATTCAGTAACCTATTTTTCATTCTCCAAGTGATGCATGATTTTTCCTTACTTCTTTTATCGTTGATTTTCAATTTCATTCCATTATGTTCAGATAAGATGCATGGTATTATCTCTACTCCTTTATATTGTCTAAGAGTTGCCCTGTGACATAATATAAAATCTATTTTTGAGAAGGATCCATGTGCTGCTGAGAAAAAAGTGTAACTGCTTGATCTTGGGTGGTATATTCTATATATGTCAATTAAGTCCAGGTTATTAATTATGTTATTGAGTTCTATAGTTTCCTTATTCAACTTTTCTTTGGAAGATCTATCCAGTGGTGAGAGAGGTGTGTTGAAGTCTCCCATAATTATTATATGGTGGTCTATTAGACTCTTGAACTTGAGAAGAGTTTGTTTGATGAACAGCTGCACCATTGTTTAGGGCATATATATTTATGATTGTGATGTTTTGTTGGTGTATGGTTCCCTTGAGCTGTATGTCGTGTCCCTCTTCATCCCTTTTGATTAACTTTGGCTTGAAATCTATTTTATATGATATGAGTATGGACACTCCTGCTTGTTTCCAAAGTCCATATGAGTGATATGATTTTTCCCAACCTTTCACCTTCAGTCTATGTATGTCTTTTCCTATCAAATGCGTCTCCTGAAGGCAGCATATTGTTGGGTCTTGTTTTGTGATCCATTCTACTAGCCTGTGTCTCTTAATTGGTGAGTTTAAGCCATTAACATTTAGGGTTATTATTGAGATATGGGTTGTTCTTCCAGCGATATTTGTTTATTTATGTTCCTAAACATGGTTTGTTTTCCTCTTTGATTATCCCCAGCCTTTACTGTACTCCCTCCCGCTGTTGGTTTTCATTGATATTTTCCATTTCCTCTTCCTGTAATATTTTGCCAAGGATGTTTTGAAGAGATGGTTTTCTAGCTACAAATTCTTTTCACTTTTGTTTATCGTGGAAGGTTTTAATTTCATTTTCCATACTGAAGCTTAATTTTGCTGGATACACAATTCTTGGTTGGAACCCATTTTCTTTCAGTGTTTGAAATATGTTATTCCAGGATCTTCTAGGTTTCAGAGTCTGTGTTGAAAGATCAGCTGTTATCCTGATTGGTTTACCCCTAAATGTAATCTGCTTCCTTTCTCTTGTAGCTTTTAAAATTCTCTCCTTATTCTGTATGTTGGGCATCTTCATTATAATGTGTCTAGGTGTGGATCTCTTATGATTTTGCACATTCGGCATCCTGTAGGCTTCTAGGATTTGGGATTCTGTCTCATTCTTCAAGTCTGGGAAGTTTTCTCGTATTATTTCATTGAATAGATTGCTCATTCCTTTTGTTTGGACCTCTATAACTTCCTGTATCCCAATGACTCTTAAGTTTGGTCTCTTTATGTTATCCCATATTCTTGAATGTTCTGCTCATGGTTTCTTAACATCTTTGCTGAGCTGTCTATGTTCTTCTCCAGTTGAAATACTTTGTCTTCATTGTCTGATGTTCTATCTTCTAAGTGTTCTACTCTGCTGGTAGTATTCTCAATTGAGTTTTTAAGTTGGTTCATTGTTTCCTGCATTTCCAGGATTTCTGTTTGTTTGTTTTTTATAACCTCAATCTCCGTGTATAATTGATCTTTTGCTTCTTGGATTTGTTTATGTAATTCATTTTCGAAGTGGTTGAAGTGGTCTTTCATTGTCTGATTTTGCTGTCTAATGTCTTCCTTGAGACTCAAGATTATCTGAAGCATGTATATCCTGAATTCTTTATCTGACATTCCATCTGCTGCAGATATTACCTCTTCTAAAGTTGAGTTGACCTGCATTGCTTGTGGTCCTTTCTTTCCTTTTCTTTTCATACTGATCGCGTTTCTTTCTGCTTGGTGAAACTGTTGTGTTATTGATTTTTCCCCCTATATGTTTATATTGCTCTTGTATAGTTGCACAGTTTCCCTCGCAGGCTTTGACGGTGGTTCTGCCCCTCCTCCAATTGGGGCAATGTGCCTACCACGCCGGCAGGTCGCTGTGCCTGTACTTTCGGTCTGCCTGTTCTTTCGGTGGTCACAGGTCCGCCTATCTTGCAGGCGTGAGCAGCGGCCCTGCCACTCTGCTGGCCGCTAGGCCTGTTCTGTCTGTCGTTTGCAGGTCTGTCTACCTAACAGGCGCTGGTGGAGGCCCTGCCCCTCCTCCAACCGGGGTGATGTGTCAGACGGGCCACTGGGCCTCTTTTGTCAGTGGTCATGGTACCGCCTACCTTGCAGGTGCGTGGGGCAACAGTGCCCCTCCGCAGGTTTCTGGGCCTGACCTGCCGGTGGGTCGCAGCTCATTCATTTTTTAGTTCTAGTAGTTTTTGTAGACCCTTTTGTGTCTTCTATGTTTAGAATAATGTCACCCGAAAATAGTGATAATTTACCTATTTTCCTATTTTTATGCCTTTTATTTCTTTAGTCTGTCTAATTGCTCTGGCCAGTGTTTTGAGAACTATATGGAATAGAAGTGGTGAGAGAGGGTATCACTGTCTTGTTCCAGATTTTAGAGGAAATGCCTTCAATTTTTCTGCATTCATAATGATGCTAGCTGAGGCTTTGCATAGATAGCTTTTACAATGTCGAGGTAATTTCCTGTTATCCCTAGTTTTTCTAATGTTTTGAACATAAAGGGATGCTGTACTTTGTCAAGTGCTTTTTTTGCTTCTATCGAGATGATCATATGGTTCTTATCTTTAAATCTATTGATGTGGTGAATAACATTTATTGATTTCCGTATATTGAACCATCGTTGCATCCCAGGGATGAATCCTACTTGATCATGTTGCATAATTTTTTTGATGTGCCTTTGTATTCGATTCGCCAGAATTTTATTTAAGATTTTTGCATGTAGGTTCATCAGATATATTGGTCTGTAGTTTTCTTTCTTTGAGGTGTCTTTTTCTGATTTCGGAATCAGCGTGATGTTGGCCTCATAGAATGAATTTGGCAGAGCTCCCTCTTTTTCTCTATCCTGAAATAACTTGAAAAGTATTGGTATTAAATCTTCTTTAAATGTTTTGTAAAACTCCGCTGTATAGCCATCCGTTCCTGGGCTTTTCTTGGTTGGTAGTCTTTTGATTGCTTCTTCTGTTTCATCCATTGACATTGGTCTGTTTAAATTGTGTGTATCCTCCTGACTCAGTCTGGGCAAATCATATGACTTAAGAAATTTGTTGATGTCTTCACTATATTCTATTTTATTGGAATATAGGTTTTCCAAATAATTTCTAATTGTCTTCTGTATTTCGGAAGCATCTGTTGTAATATAGCCTTTTTCATCCCATATGTTAGTAATTTGAGTTCTCTCTCTTCTTCTCTTCATTAGCATGGCTAAGGGTCTGTCGAACATATATATTTTTTCGAAGAACCACCTTTTAGTTTTGTTAATTTTTTCAATAGTTTCTTTTGTTTCAATTTCGTTGATTTCTGCTCTGATTTTAATTATTTCTTGCCTTCTGCTACATTTTCTGTTGTTTTGCTCTTCCTTTTCTAGGGCTTTGAGTTAAAGTGTGAGCTCATTTATTTGTTCGGTTTTACTTTTTTTCAGGAATGACCTCCAGGCAATGAATTTCCCTCTTAAAACTGCTTTCATTGTGTCCCATAGATTCCGATATGTTGCGTCTGTATTTTCATGTATCTCAAAGAATTTATTGATTTCCTCCTTTATATCTTCTGTAACCCACTGATCATTCAGTAACATATTGTTCATTTTCCATGTGATGTAGGATTTTTCCTTCCTTCTTTTATCATTGATTTCCAGTTTCATTCCATTATGATCAGATAAAATGCATGGTATTATCTCCACACCTTTATATTTACTGAGGGTTGCCCTATGGCATAATATATGGTCTATTTTTGAGAAGGATCCACGTGCTACTGAGAAAAAAGTATATCCACTTGATGATGGTTGATATATTCTATATATGTCAGTTACATGTAGGTTATTGATTGTGATATTGAGTTCTATACTTTCTTTATTCAACTTTTGTTTGGAGGATCTGTCCAATGGTGAGAAAGGTGTGTTGAAGTCTCCCATAATTATTGTGTTGTGTTCTATTTCATTCTGGAACTTGAGGAGAATTTGTTTTTTGAACGTTGCAGCACCATTATTTGGTGCATAAATATTGATAATTTTTATGTTTTGTTGGTGAATGGTTCCTTTTAACAGTATATAATGTCCTTTCTTATCACTTTTGATTAAATTAGTCTTGAAGTCGATTTTATTCGATATGAGGATGGCCACCCCTGCTTGCTTACGAGGACCATTGCATGGTATATTTTTTCCAAAACTGCACCTTCAGCCTGTATGTCTTTTCCATTCAGATGTGTCTCCTGGAGGCAACATATTGTTGGATTCGTTTTTAATCCAAGTTACCAGCCTATGTCGCGTTATTGGAGAGTTTAAGCCATTAACATTTAGAGTCACTATTAATATATGGTTTGTACTTTCACCCATAATTGATGATTCATCTTTTTTTTTAATTTAGTTTGTTTCTCCATGATTAGCTTTTCCCCCACCCTCTGTCATTACTGAGGCACTTCCCACTGATGGTTTTGGTTGTTGATTTTTATTTCTTCTTCGTGTATTGTTTTGCTCAAGATGCTTTGCAATGCTGCTTTTCTGCCTACAAATTATTTTAGCTTTTGTTTATCATGAAATATTTTTATTTCATTGTCATACCTGAAGCTTAATTTTGCTGGATACAGAATTTTTGGTTAGCATTCATTGTCTTTCAGTGTTTGAAATACGTTGTTCAAGGATCTTCTTGCTTTCAGCGACTGTGATGAAAAATCCCTTCTCAACCTTATTGGTTTACCCCTTAATGTAATCTGCCTCCTTTCTCTTAGAGCTTTTAATATTTTCTCTTTGTTTTTTATATTGGATATCTTCATAACGATGTGTCTTGGTGTTGATCTACTGTGATTTTGTGTGCTCGGTGTCCTGTAAGCATGTCCAATTTGTATATCCGTTTACTTTGTATTTCTGGAAATATTTCTGTAATTATTTCATTCAATAGATTACTCATTTCATTGGTTTGAATCTGTGTACCTATCCAGATGACTCATAAATTTGTTTTTTTATGTTATCCCATATCTCTTGGATGTTTTACTCATGATTTTTTACCAGCCTTTCTGTGTTGGCTAGATTCATTTCAAGATGATATATTTTGTCTTCATTATCGAACATTCTGTCTTCTACTTGCTCCACAGTGTTAGTGATACTCTCAATTGACTTTTTAATTTGGTTTATCGTTTCCTTCATTTCTAGAATTATTGTTTGATTTTTTTATAATCTCTATCTCCTGATAAAGATTCATAACTTCTTTTATCTGTTTATGTAATTCATTTTCAATGTGTTCTTTCACTGTTTGGATTTGCTGTCTCGTATTCTCTTTAAGTTTCCATTCCATCTGTCCAAGGTATTCCTTGAGTTCTTTATATGACCATTTTTCTGATGATATAGGTCCTCCTGAATATTTAGGCTGTCCTTCATTGTTTGTACTTATTTTCTTCCTTGATTTTTTGTGCTGCTCATGTTACTTCTTGCTCTGTTTCACTGCTGAGTTACTGTTTACTCTTATAAATTTATTTGATGCTTGGGAGGAAAGATATTAGAAGGAAAGGGAAGAAGTCACTAAAGAGAATGAGAGTAGGCAGGTAGAATTAAAGGAAGGGGAAATAAGAAAATTGAAAAGAAACGATAAGACAAAAGAAAAAAAATAGAAAAGAAAGAAAGAAAAAAAATTTAAAAATAATGATCATTTAAAAAATGAATATTAAAATTTAAAATAATAATAATAATAATAAAATAAAAATATTTTAAAAATGAAAACATTTTAAAACGTTAAAGTACAACAACAACAACAAAAAATGAATTCACATAAAGAATCTAAATGCCACACTCAGTAGGCCTCAAGTTGGAGAAGCAGAGCAGTATTAAGGGCAGGCCTATTTTTTCACTTCTGTTTCACAGGAAGGGAGTCCAGGCCACCCTGATTTTAGGCAAATGAGGGGCAAGGGAGCTTATTTTGGACACGGATGTGGGCTGTGTACCTCATGGAAACCTCCAGCCGGAGGTTATGATGAGTGTCTACATGAAAGAAGATGAGGGCCATGTTGGGGTGTTTTGGTTTTAGCTATGAACATTTGTATGGCGGTAGGAAGAGAAGACTGGGTCCACCTGGGCTTGAACTCTTGTGTGATTCAACATATTGACTGAGATCTGGAATTGACCTCAGAGAAGTATTGCCATGAATTGTGTTGGGATTTTAGAAGGCCATGCATGAGAGTCGCCCTTGGAAAGTGAGATCTAGGCCCAAGGTGGCTTTCCACAGAGCAAAGGGAATCTCAGCCAGGATATCACATGATTTTATTCTGAAAGACTTGGCAGCCATAGTTGAGAGTCAAAGGCTCATGGACCTCACATTGTAGACCTCAATGGGCCTGGCTTCATGTGACCTTTTGGCCACCCTTTGGGAAGCCTTGCCTCTGAGAGTTCTCCAGAGCTTTCATTGAAATGAGCTTACTCAACATTTAATGGTTAATGAATGAATTGAAACCCACAGTGCCTCCAACTTCATCCTTGAAAATTGGCCAGATAAAAACCATGAAATTTTTGAAATTCCCAAGACTAGGTGTCACAGGAGAACCTTTGGATGTCCTCTAGCTGATCATGAGAATACAAGACAATGCCTTTATTGACTGGTTTACATGAAAATGGTGTATAACAGAGATGCCAGTAAGTTGGAGCCTGCTGAGTAGTGTTCCTAGAGCCGTGGTGGGCAGGTGTGTGATAAAAAATCTCTGGTGTTGCCATGTTTATCTGCCATTGGTATCCAAATATCTTGTGACTGACATTTTGCAGCCAGTAGACCCTTATATGTAAAAGCATCTTGTTATATGGAGAGGTTTTAGGGCAATGTTCAGAATCAGGTTGCTATGGTCAATGGAGCAAGCTATGTGGGATAGAAGCCTGGTTGGTGCATTCTCCAACAGAACCCGACCCACCACAACTGACAGAATTCCCTACAGCACTGTGTCCCAGGTGAATGCTTTTTATTTCATGAAGCAAATACCACACTCCTAGTGCAACAGCAAGAAACACCATGAAGAGTGGAGGATGAACAAATGGCTTCACAGTCCACATGAGGAGACACTTGCCCTCAGTGGCCACAGTTTACCTACACAGAGAAAATTCAGCACTGCTGCCTCATGTTCATTGGAAAATAAGAAACCATGTCATCCATGTCACATAGATGCAGACCCAGCTTTGATGGTCTCACTAGAAAGGAAGCTAATGCTCCTGACAACAAAATATATTTCAAGTGCCCAACCTCAGAGGTAGTTTCTCCAGATGTTGGGCCGGCAGAGCTTCATGTTTGTGGAGTGTTTACCCTGTCCCTTACTTTTGGAAACTCCTCTACCACCTCCAAATTTGTGAACTCCTGAGCATTTTCTATTCCAGATATGTATTCACAGATTTTCTAACTCTTCTCCTCTAATTGTGTCTTACATGGGGCGAAGGTAATGCCAATCATTGTTCTGAATGAGAGTGGGAAGATTTTTATGTAGCACATATTTGCATACACATTGGATACATTTTCCAATTTTCCATTCGAAATACTGAATCCCTGACACTCACAAATTCCCTTCTAGACTTTTACTTATAATCTTAATATGATGCAGAAAAATAACCCAGACAAAATAGAAATACAAGAGGTTCACAGGAGGCATGGTGTATAGTTGGATTTGCCTTTCGTATGATAAATGGTAGGTGTTATAAATCAAGCCAATTTTAATTGAAATAGTTCTCCATGTGTTTTAAAAGTTAACAAATATGTGAATAACTGTCTCCCTTTCTCTGTAGCCTATTCAGCACATGTATTTTTTATGCACATATTGAATTATACCTGGTATCACACGTACATTTTGTGAGGGGGCTGACTTGGCAGATACAAATTGTAAGAAAAGATCACTCCTACTAAACGCTGTTGGAACTGAAAATTCAACATATGGGTCAGTTTTCTAGTTGTACAACATAAATTGATGTTCAGGAAAATGAAAGGAAAATGAATATTTTTGGATCTCTGGATGATATATTTTTCATGGTGAATTTCAATTGGCATACATAATGCTACTTTTTAATGTCTGTGTGTGTGTGTGTGTGTATATATATATATATATATATATGTATTCACTCTCCAGATTTTTCAAAATATGAAATGTATTTGTCTGATTATACACTCCCTAAATTCATTCATATTTATGTATGTGGATGTATAATCAACTTTTCACAAGTTTATTCTCAGAAATATTCATCCACCTGAAATACATATTTGTTTCCTAGTACTGAAAACTAACTTCAGGGGATCATATGATGACAGCGAAAGGAGTTCATCAACCTCATGTACAGCATCACTGTGCAGGAGAATGACAAATTTCCAGCAAAATTTGGGTGGTCCTAAACCTAGTGGAAGTATTTCCATCTCACGAGGATCAGCTACGGGGCTCAAACGTGAGTGATTTGTCTGCATGGAGCATCATGCTGCTTATTCAGCAAATCGCCCTGCGGGTAGAGTCTGTGGCGCGTGCTGGGAAGCAATGAGATAGCAACACAAATATTCAGTGGTGCAGATTCTGTGGGCTCCTGCCATCTGTACAATCACTGTGCTCATTGCTGAATTCTGGGTTTGAGACCAGGGAAATACACGGTCCAATTCGGTTTTCCACACCAGTCAGACCACAGAGGAAGCCAGGGGCCACCATCTTGGAGAGCTGACGTCACCATTCCTGTTTTCAATTGATAGCAGCTCATTCAGCTATAGAACAGGTAATCTCAGGCTGTCATTCGCCTGTGTCTCGGAGACAAATTACTCAGGCCTGCTCCTATCAGAACATACACCAAGCCCAGAGCGGCCGAATTCTGGCTCCTGGAACTGATCAGGCCCAGGGCTAAAGAACCTGCGGAAACTGCTTCTCGGTCTAGGTCTTGCTGAATACTGTGGAGGTAAATACCTACCGAGCCTTCATAGGCAGTGGCAACAGGATTGAGACGGGGCTTGTGAGGGCCGGTCAGGACTCACCCATTGCTTTGTTCATCCGGCAAAGGGAACGAAATGCTGCCATTCGCATGGGATACCAACATGTTAGAGATCTGAAGTCATCACAAAGTGGCGGAGGAGATAACTTCATCGATACCAGCGGTGAGAGAAACAGTTGGTCTCCTGGTAAAAAAAATGAGTCACAAACACCCGAGTCTCTCTCACTTTGTCTTCAAGCTAGAGGGACAGAGCAGAGACACCGCTCACGCCCGGCACTGGCCCAGCGACCCGCAGGCGTGGTAGTCACGTCATCCCAATTGGAGTAGGGACAGAGCAGAGCCGCCGCCCATGCCCGGAACAGGCCCATCGACCAGCAGGCTTGGTAGTCACGTCACCCCAATTGGAGTAGGGGCAGAGCAGAGCCACAGCCTATGCCCAGAAGAGGCCCAACGACCCGCCGGTGTGGTAGACACGGCACCCCTATTGGAGTAGTGGCAGAGCAGAGCCTTCTCCCGTGCCCATTACAAGCCCATCGGCCCACCAGCATGGTTGTTAGGTCACCCCAATAGGAATAGGGGCAGAGCAGAGCCACCACCCATGCCCAGAACAGGCCCAACAACCCGCCGGCGAGGTAGTCACATCACCCCAATTGCAGTAGGGGCAGAGCAGAGTGACCAACCTCGCCCACAACGTAGGCAACCGAACAGCAAAACAGGCCAAGTGGCCTGCGGGCACGGCAGACACACAACCCCATTTGGAGTAGGGGCAGAGCAGATCCACTGCCCGTGCCCACAAAATAGACAGACCTGTGACCGACCAGCAAAGAGGCTCAGCGTCCTGCCGGCATGGTAGACACATCATCCCAATTTGAGTAAGGGCAGAGTAGAGCTGCCGCCCGCACCTGCAAGGAAGGAAGACCTGCAATGGATCAGCAGAACAGGCCGAGGGGTCCGTGGGCGTTGTAGACACGTCACACCAAATGGAGGAGGGGCAGAGCAGAGCCACTGCCCGCGCCCGCATTGTAGACAGACCTGCGACCAACCAGCACAACAGGCCCAGCAGCCCGTCAGCGTGGTAGATAGATCACCCCATTTGGAGGAGCAGAACAGCCGCCCCCCGCTACTTCAAGGGAGACTTTTCAACTATACAAGAGCAATATAAGTATATAGGGGGAAAATTTCAAAAACACAACAATTTCAACAAGCAGAGAGAAACGCGAGCAGTATGAAAAGACAAGGAAAGAAAGCACCACAAGCAATGCAGGTAAACACAATTTTAGAAGAGGTAATAGCTGCATCAGATGGAATGTCAGATAAAGAATTCAGGATACTCAGGCTTTAGATGATCTGGAGTCTCAAGGAAGACATTAGACAACAAAATCAGACAATTAAAGATCACTTCGACAATGAATTACATAAACAAATCCAAGAAGCAAAAGATCAACTATATAGGGAGATAGAGGTTGTAAAAACAAACAAACAGAAATCCTAGAATTGCAGGAAGCAATAAACCAACTTAAAATCTCAATTGAGAATACTACCAGCAGAGTAGAACACTTAGAACACAGAACATCAGACAATGAAGACAAAGTATTTCAACTTGAAAAGAACATAGACAGCTCAGCAAGACTGCTAAGAAACCACGAGCAGAACATCCAAGAAATATGGGATAACATAAAGAGGCCAAACTTAAGAGACATTGGGATACAGGAAGGTATAGAAGTCCAAACAAAAGGAATGAGCAACCTATTCAATGAAATAATACGAGATAACTTCCCAGACTTGATAAATAAAAAAGAATCCCAAGTCCTAGAAGCCTACAGAACGCCGAATGTGCAAAATCATAAGAGAGCCACAACTAGAAACATTATAATGAAGATGCCCAACAAACAGAAAAAGGAGAGAATTTTAAAAGCTACAAGAGAAAGGAAGCAGATTACATTTAGGGGTAAACCAATCAGGATAACAGCTGATCTTTCAAAACAGACTCTGAAAGCTAGAAGATCCAGGAATAACATATTTCAAACACTGAAAGAAAATGGGTTCCAACCAAGAATTGTGTATCCAGCGAAAGTAAGCTTCAGGATGGAAGATGAAATTAAAACCTTCCACGATAAACAAAAGTGAAAAGAATTTGCAGCTAGAAAACCATCTCTTCAAAACATCCTTGGCAAAATATTACAGGAAGAGGAAATGGAAAATATCAATGAAAACCAACAGCGGGAGGGAGTACAGTAAAGGCTGGGGATAATCAAAGAGGAAAACAAACCATGTTTAGGAACATAAATAAACAAATATCGCTGGAAGAACAACCCATATCTCAATAATAACCCTAAATGTTAATGGCTTAAACTCACCAATGAAGACACACTGGCTAGTAGAATTGAACAAAAAACAAGACCCAACAATATACTGCCTACAGGGGGCGCATTTGATAGGAAAATGCATACATAGACTGACGGTGAAAGTTTGGGAAAAATCATATCACTCATATGGACTTCGGAAACAAGCAGGAGAGTCCATACTCATATCAAATAAAATAGATTTTAAGCCAAAGTTAATCAAAAGGGATAAAGAGAGACACTACATCCTGCTCAAGGGAACCATACACCAACAAGACACAGCAATCGTTAATATATATGCCCCGTACAATGGTGCAGCTATGTTCATCAAAGAAACTCTTCTCAATTTCAATAGTCTAATAGACCACAATACAGTAATCATGGGAGCCATGAACACACCTCTCTCACCACTGGACAGATCTTCCAAACAAAAGTTGAATAAGGAAACTATAGAACTCAATAACACAATTAATAACTTAGACTTATTTGAGATATGTAGAATATAACACCCAACATCAAGCAGTTACCTTTTTTCTCAGCAGCACATGTATCCTTGTAAAAAATAGATCATATATTATGTCACAGGGCAACTCTTAGACAATATAAAGGAGTACAGTTAATACCATGCATATTATCTGATCATGATGGAATGAAACTAAAAATCAATGATAAAAGAAGGAAGGAAAAATCATGCATCACTTGGAGAATGAACAATAGGTTACTGAGTGATCAATGGGTTATAGAAGACATCAAGGAGGAAATTTAAAAATTCTTAGAAATAAATGAAAATGCAGACACAACATACCGGAATCTATGGGACACATTGAAAGCAGTTCTAAGAGGAAAATTCATTGCTTGGAGTTCATTCCTTAAAAAAAGAAACAACCAACAAATAAATGATCTCATACTTCATCTCAAAATCCTAGAAAAAGAAGACGAAAGCAACAGCAAATGAAGTAGAAGGCAAGAAATAATTAAGATCAAAGCTGAAATTAATGAAATTGAAACAAAAGAAACAATTGAAAAAACTTGACAAAAGTAGAAGTTGGTTCTTTGAAAAAATAAATAAAATTGACAGACCCTTAGAAATGATAACAAAGAGAAGAAGACAGAGAACTCAAATTACTAGAATAAGGGATTAAAAAGGAAATATCACAACAGATATTTCAGAAATACAGAAGATAATCAGAAATTATTTTGAATCCTTATACTCCAATCAAATAGAAGACAGTGAAGGCATCGATAAATTTCTTAAGTCATATGATCTGCCCATATTGAGTCAGGAGGATATAGCAACATAAACAGACCAATATCAATTGAGGAAATAGAAGAAACCATCAAAACACTACCAACTTAGAAAAGCCCAGGACCGTATAGGTATACAGCAGAGTTTAACAAAACCTTTAAAGAGGAACGAATACCAATATTTTTCAAGGTATTTCAAGAAAGTGAAAAAGAGGGAGATCTTCCAAATTCATTCTACGAGGCCAACATCACCCTGATTATTACAGCAGACAAAGACACTTCAAAGAAAGAAAACTACAGACCAATATCTCTAATGAACCTACATGAAAAAATCCTCAATAAAATTCTGGCGAATTGGATACAAAAAAAATATCAAAAAAAATGTGAATCCTGATCAAGTAGAATTCATCCATGTGATGCAAGGCTGGTTCAATATACGGAAATCAATAAATGTTATTCACCACATCAATAGACTTAAAAATAAGAACCATATGATCATCTCGATAGATGCAAAAAAAGCATTCAATAAAGTACAGCATTCTGTTATGTTCAACACTCTAGAAAAACTAGTGATAAGAGGAACATACCTCAATATTGTAAAAGCAATCTATGCTAAGCCTCAGGCTAGCATCATTCTGAATGGAGAAAAATTGAAGGCATTCTCTCTAAAATCTGGAACAAGACAGGGATGCCCTCTCTCACCACTTCTGTTCAACATAGTTCTCGAAACACTGGCCAGAGCAATTAGACAGACGAAAGAAATAAAAGGCATAAAAATTGGAAAAGAAGTACTTAAATTATCACTTTTGCAGATCACATGATTCTATATCTAGCAGTCCCAAAAGGGTCTACAAAGAAACTAATGGAGCTAATAAATGAATTCAGAAAAGTGGCAGGATATAAAATCAACATGCATAAATCAAAGGCATTCCTGCATATCAGCGACAAATCTTCTGAAATGGAAATGAGGACAACCACTCCATACACAATATCCTAAAAAAATAATAATAATAATTAGGAATCAACCTAACAAAAGATGTGAAAGTCTTATACAATGAAAACCACAGAACCCTAAAGAGAGAAATAGAAGAAGATCTTAGAAGATGTAAAAATATATCCTGTTCATGGATAGGCAGAACTAACATCATCAAAATGGTGATATTACCAAAAGTTCTCAATAGGTTTAATGCAATGCCAATCAAAATCCAAACGGTATTTCTTCTAGAAATAGAGAAAGCAATCATGGAATTCATATGGAAAAATAAAAGACACAGAATAAAAAAAACAATACTAAGCAGGAAGTGTGAATCAGGCGGCCTAGTGATACCAGACTTCAAACTATACTACAGAGCAATAGTAACAAAAATAGCATGGTACTTGTACCAAAACAGGAGGGTGGACCAATTGTTCAGAATAGAGGACACAGAAACCAAGCCAGGAAACTACAACTATCTTATATTTGATGGAGGGGCTAAAAGCATGCAATGAAGGAATATAGCATCTGCAAAAAATGGTGCTGGGAAAACTTGGAATCCATATCTAACAAAATGAAACTGAATCCCTTTCTCTCGCCATGCACAAAAGATAACTCAAAATGGATCAAGGAGCTTGATATCAAATCAGAGACATGGCGTCTGATAGAAGAAAAAGTTGGCTACGATCTACATACTGTGGGGTCGGGCTCCAAATTCCTCAATAGGACACCCATAGCACAAGAGTTAATAACTACAATCAACAAATGGGACTTACTCAAACTAAAAAGGTTTTTCTCAGCAAAAGGAACAATAAGAGAGGTAAATAGGGAGCCTATATCCTGGGAACAAATCTTTACTCCTCACTCTTCAGATAGAGCCCTAATATTCAGAGTATACAAAGACCTGAAAAAAATAGACAATAAGATAACAAATAACCCAATAAACAAATGGGCCAAGAACCAGAACAGACACTTCTCAGAGAAGGACATACAATCAAAAAACAAGTACATGAAAAAATGCTCACCATCCCCAGCAGTCAGAGAAATGCAAATCAAAACCACCCTAAGATACCATCTCATTCCAGTAAGATTGGCAGCCATTATAAGTCAAACAACAACAAGTGCTGCTGAGGATGTGGAGAAACAGGTACACTTGTACATTATTGGAGGCACTGCTAATTGGTGCAGCCAATTTGTAAAGCATTATGGAGATTTCTTGGAAAGCTGGGAATGGAACTACCATTTGACCCAGCTATTCCTCTTCTCGGTCTATTCCCTAAAGACCTTAAAAGATCATGCTACAGGGACACTGCTACATTGATGTTCATAGCAGCACAATTCACAATAGCAAGACTGTGGAACCAACCTAGATGCCGTTCAACAGAAGAATGGATAAAAAAAATGTGGCATTTATACACAATGGAGTATTACTCTGCTTTAAAAAATGACAAAATCATAGAATTTGCAGGAAAATAGATGGCATTAAAGCAGATTATGCTAAGTGAAGCTAGCCAATCCCTAAAAAACAAATGCCAAATGCCTTCTTTGATAAAAGGAGAGTAACTACGAACAGAGTAGGGATGAAGAGCATGAGAAGAAGATTAGTATTAAATAGGGATGAGAGGTGGGAGAGAAAGGGATAGAGAAGAGAAATTGCATGGAAATGGAAGGAGACCCACAGGGTTATATAAAATTACATAAAAGAGGATGTGAGGGGAAAGGGAAAAATAATACAAAAAGGGAGAAATTTATTACAGTAGAGGGGGTAGAAAGAGAAGAGGGGAAGAGAGGGGAGAGGAGGAGGGATAGTAGAGGATAGGAAAGGCAGCAGAATACAATAGACACTAGTATGGCAATGTGTAAATCAATTGATGTGTAACTGATGTGATTCTGCAATCTGTATACGGGGTAAAAATGGGAGTTCATAACCCACTAGAATCAAAGTGTGAAATATGATATATCAAGAAATATGTAATGTTTAGAACAACCATAAAAAAATTAAAAAAAAAGGAAACTAACTTTGGTGAATGAGGCACGTGAATCCTAATATTTCTACAGTAACTTACCAAGTTTAACATCAATGCAAGTAGATTCCAATGGGACATGATGTGTATTTTTACGTTAATTTTTATTCAAAACTGGTACATTACAATTTCATCAGTTTATGCACATCATAGGATATATATTTCATAATCAATTTAGCAAATTTATAGGCATTTGTTTCACTTTCAATCTCTTCCTGCTTCAGAACACATGTATTCCTCCATATTTCTTGACTGGTCTTTGCATGAGAATTCTTTCCGAACATATTATTTTCGATTTCCATAATCATTTTTGAAGCAAACTTCACACACTCTTCATGATAAACCAAAACACTAATATTACCATTAGATGTATAACTGGTTGGAATGAATGAATGTATATCAATATAAGATTTATTGTATATTGTCATATATCAATTCAATCCATTATTTAAAGTTGGAACCAGTTATATTATTTATTCACAGTATGGTGTATTCATGCTAAATCTCTATATTCATGGACACAGGGTACACCTCTTTGTATCCCCAATAATAGTTTTATGTCTTCAATATATTGCTCCCAGAAATGGTGGTAGAAATACTCATGTCACCTGGTCTACATATACATTTTATCACAGTAATATTCTGGACAAAAAATGTAAAGGTCACACTTATGATTGTACCAAAGACTAAATGAAAAGAGATCATGGATTACTAAAAACATCCATGTCCAGGTTGCCTAATGCTCTCAAATGTCAATCCTATTAGTTACTAGATATTTGTTTCTTCCTAAGTTTATATATTCAAACTCAACCCTGGTGAAAATGTCTACTCCTATCACTCACTTAATACTTTGCCTGATTTCATAATGTCTCTAATGATATCTGCTTTTCTACATATTTTCCCAATTTCATCATAGTGACTGACTCTTCATATGTGCTGACATTTACATTCACTCTCTAACCGAAACCCTATAGCTAAAGAATTTTTAGTCCCAATCCTACACTCATTCTTCTTCCTAAACCTACCGACTATCTTCCTAATCCTACCGACTATCCCTTTGGATTGGATGTTCTCTTCTACATTCAAACATCCAAGGTACAAGGTTCTATGCCATTGTATATCAAATTGTCTGAGACATCTTTGCAGAATATAATTAAAAACTAAGTATCCCAATTAAGGGCCCAATGCCCTTCTGGGTTTCAAATCATACCTAGATTTCTGTTTTCATACTTATATTTCACCTCGATATTCTTGTAAATATCGCAGGTTCCCAATACCATTATTTATCGCACAGAATGATTGCTAACCCAAATCGAACCTGTTATTAACCCTAAACATACACTGTTCTCTCAATCTCATTTTACAGAAGAGCAGGGAGAGAGTCGTTCTTACAATACAGGAAAGTAGGGGACATTCCACCTGCTGAGAACCTCAAAGGTCCATTCAAAATGATACCTGGAGAAGATGTAGGCAGCTATGAAGGACCTGAGAGAGCAAAAGTCATCTTCCATGGCAAACAACCTGGTCAGGATAAAGCGATGTGTCTGAATCAGCCTCTCTCTTTTTATTGTAGAGAAGATGGACCAAACCAGGCCTCTGTCGAGAGCTGCTGCTGGGTGCCTATGGTTGACATACCATTCTACCTTGTGAAAGTGTCACAGGAAGTAGGGGCAGCCTCCATCTCATGGGACACTTGGAAGCAACTGTTAGGACAAAGTGGTCGCCAAGGCAGTGACCTCATTCAGTTCCAAAGAAAGTGACATACCTCATTTCCTTGGTGATGGAACTCTCTGAACTTTTGTATCCAAGAATCCAGGCACCCCGAGGCAGCCCCAGTTCGAGTGGGCTCACTTGTTTGGATTTACCAAGGACAGAGTCAGTCTTTCTTGGTACCTACTGATGTGAGGATGGCCAAATGCCAGGAGAGCTCTGAAGAGGGACCTTTCCAGAAGAAGCAGGTAGTGGCTCACCCCTTTTTCTTGACAACTTCACAGAGTTGGCCAAGGAAACCAGATCTGAGAGAGGTCAGGCCATGTCCTGAGAATAGGTAGGAAAGTTGGTTTGTTTGGTTTGGAGTGGATTGTTTTTAGTAAGTCGTTTGACCAGGCGAGTGTTTCTATGCCTGTGTATCCCTCTGTGTCCGTTGTTGTAGACATTAGAAAAGAGAATGCATTAATGAATGCCTCCAGTCTAGTATAAATCTTCCCATAATTCATCCTGCCCAATTTATGAATGGACTGCAGCTTGTCTTATCGAGAGGCAATACCTTCTATCTTCCTAAGTTCCTGTTTTCTTCCTGAATTCTGGCCACTCTCCAGAATAGGCTCATGGTTTTGTGTCCAAGATATGTACCACTCCAAGCTCTGTGACATGGCCATGTACTGGATAGCTGAAGAGAATGGCCAGCCTTTCAGAGAACTCAGATATCAGTGTGAACAGGAACGTCTCAGTGGAAAAACCCTGCTTTGGGCCTTCTCTTACCTATTGTTCTGTTGCACTGAATGTCAGGAAAGAATTTGTCTCAGGCCACCCTTTTGTGAAGCCTGAAGAAAACTATTTTCAAATGGAAATGAATGGGCATCACCTGTGGCTCTTTGTTTAATTGCTTTGGAAAGGGATGTGGCTGAATTAGCCTCTTGGCCTTGTGTGTGGCTGTGACTTATATTCTCAGCACCTGATGGATCTAAAGAATAATCCCATGTGTGCATCAAAAACCATAATGGCAAAAAGATCAGTCATTGTGGATGAAGTCTCTTGCCTTCCTCTGTTAGGTTCCTGACCTCGGTCAAGTGAGAAAATTGATTCTTTGGGTCAAATGAGTTCCTCAATGCCCTGCAGAGGTGCTTGGGGTTTCGCATGACTCCAAATCACAAAGAATCTATACCTGAAAATCAGTAGGCCTCACATTGGAGAAACAGAGCATTATTAATGACAGGCTTATTTGATCACTGCTGGTTCACAGGAAGGGTGTCCAGGCCACCCTGACTTTAGGCAAATGAGGGTCAAGTGAGCTTATTTTGGACACTTTCTTGGGCTTCGCCCCTCATGAAAATCTTCAGTCAGACATTACGATGAATGACAATATGTAAGAAGATGAGGGCCATGTGGGAGTGTTTTCGTTTTAATTTTGGTCATTTGTGTGGCGGTTGGAAGAAATGACTGGGTCCACCTGGGCTTGAACTCTGGTGTGATTCCCCTTAGAGACTGAGTTGTGGAACTGACCTTAGAGAAGTATTGCATTGAATTTTGTTGGGATTTTAGGAGGCCACGCATAAGAGTCACCCTTGGAACTGAGATCTAGGCCCAGCGTTGCTTTCCACAGATTTTTCAGTTCCTGAAAGAAGTGACCTCACCTCACTTTCTTGGTGATGGAACTCTCTGATCTTGGGATCCAGGAATTCAGGCACAAAAGCCAGGGCCAGTTCCAGTCCGAGTGGTCTCATTTGTTTGGATTTACCAAGGACAGAGTCAGTCTCTCTTGGTACCTACTAATGTGAGGATGGCCAAACGGCAGGAAATCTCTGAAGAGGGGCCTTTCCTGAGAAAGCAGGTAGTGGCTCACAGCTGGCTCCTGACAATTTCATAGAGTTGGCCAAGGAGTCCAAATCTGAGACAGGAGTGGCCATTTCGGGGGAACATAGTATGGCCCAAAATTCAGAGGACACTCCAGATAGTCAAAGACCTATTTGGCGGAAGGAGGTGCCTTTGTAGGTTTGGTTGTAGGTTGGTGGTTTTGTCTCATGTTCTGAGAATAGGCAAGGAAGGCAGTTTGTTTGGTTAGGAGTGAACTGTTTCTAGTAAGTCGTTTGGCAAGGCGAGTGTTTCTATGTCTGTGTATCCCACTGTTATCCATGGTTGTAGACATTAGAAAAGATATTGGATCAATGGATGTGTCCTGTTTAGTAGAAAGCTTCCCAGAATTCATCCTGCACAATTTATGAATGGACTGCGGCTTGCCTTATCAATTGGCTACACCTGCTATCTTCCTAAGTTCCACTTTTCTTCCTGAATTCTGGCCACTCTCCAGAATAGGCTCATGGTTTTTGTGCAAGATATATACCACCTCCAAGCTCTGTGACATGGCCATGTACTGGATAGCTGAAGGGAATGGCGAGAATCGCAGAAAACTCAGAAATCACTGTGACCAGTAAAGTCTCAGTGGAGAAACCCTGCTTTGGGCCTTTTGGTTACCTATTGTTCTGTTGCCCTGAATGTCAGGAAGGTCTTTGCCTTTGGCCACCCCTTTGTGAAGCCTGAAGAAAACAGTTTTCAAATGGAAATGAATGGATCACCTGTGGCTCTTTGCTTAATTGCTTTGAAAAAGATGTGTCTCATTCAGACCATTGGCCCTGTGTGAGGCTGTTGCTTAGTTTCTCATCACCTGATGGATCAAAAGAAAGTCATTGTGGATGAAGTCTCTCGTCTTCCTCTGTAAGGTTTGTGACCTCCATCAAGTGAGAATAGGGATCCTTTGTGTCAAATGAGTTCCTCAACGCCCTGCAGATTCTATCCCATAGGTGCTTGGGTTTTATCATGACTCCAGTTCACATAAAGAATCTAAAACCCACAGTCAGTAGTCCTCAAATTGGAGAAGCGGAGCAGTATTAATGGCAGGCCTATTTGATCACATCTGGTTCACAGGAAGGGTGTACAGGCCACCCTGAGTTTAGTCAAATTAAGGGACAAGGGAGCTTATTTTTGACACTGGCTTGGGCGGAGCCCCTTATGGAAACCTCCAGCCAGAAGTTATGATGAGTGTCTATATGGAAGAAGATGTGGGTCATGTGGGAGTGTTTTGGTTTTAATTGTGGTCATTTGGGTGGCGGTTGGAAGTGACGACTGGGTCCACCTGGGCTGGAACTCTGGTGTGATTCCCCTTAGATACTGAGTTGTGGTACTGACCTCAGAGAAGTATTGCCATGAATTGTGTTGGGATTTTAGGAGGCCACGCATGAGATTTGCATTTGGAAACTGAGATCTAGGCCCAGGTTGGCTTTGCACAGAGCACTGGGAATCTCAGCCAGGGTATCACATAATTTTATTCTTAAAGGCTTGCAGCCATAGTTGAGAGTCAAAACACACATGGACCTCACATTGTAGACCTCAATGCGCCTAGCTTCATGTGATCATTTTCTACTCTTTGGGAAGCCTTGCTTATGAGAGTTCTCCAGAGCTTTCATTGAAATGAGCATCCTCACCATTTAATGGTTCCTGAATGAAGTGAAACCCACAGTGCCTTCAACTTCATCCTTGAAAAATGGCTAGATAAATACGGTGAAATTTTTTTAAATTTCCATGACCAGGTGGCACTGGAGAAACTTTGGATATCCTGTTGCTGACTATGAGTATACTAGACAGTGCCTGATGGACTGGGTTTCAAGAAAATGGTGTAGAGCAGAGATGCCAGTAATTTGGAGCCTGCTGAGTAGTGGGCATAGAGCTGCAGTCGGCAGGTGTGTGATAAATCATCTGTGGTGGGGCCATGTGGATCTTCCTTTGGCTTCCAAATTGCTTGTGACTGACATGGTGCAGCAAGCAGACCCTTATATGTAAAGGCGTATTTGTATTTGGAGAGGTTTCAGGGCAATGTTCAGAATCACGTTGCTATGGTCAAGAGGCAAGCTATTTGGAATAGAACCTTGGAGGGTGCATTCTCCTGCGGACCCTGACCCACCACACTTGAGAAACTCCCTCCAACACTTTGTCCCAGTTGGACTCCTTGTATTTTGTGAAGAAAATACCAAACTACCAGTGCAGCAGCAATAAACACCACAAAATGTACGATGACCAAATGGCTTCACAGTCCACACGGGGAGACACTTAGCCCCCAGTGACCACAGTTTACCTACAAAGATTGAATTCAGCACTGCTGACTCATGTTCATTGGAACATAAGAAACCATGTCCTCCAGGTCACATAGATGCAGACCCAGCTTTGATGTTCTCATTACAAAGGAATCTAAACCTCCTGACAACAACATATATTTCAAGTGCCCAACCTCAGAGGCAGTTTCTGAAGAAGTCTTTAGGCCAGCAGAGCTCCATATTTGTGGAGTGTTTACCCTGTCCCTTACTTTAGTAAACTACTCTACCACCTCCAAGGTTGTGAACTTTTGAGCATATTAAATTCCAGCTATGTATTCCCAGATTTTCGAACTCTTCTCCTCTAATGATGAATTACTTGGGGCGAGGGTAATGTCAAGGCATTGTTCTGGATGACAGTGAAATATTTCTCCATGTGTTTTTTTTAATTATTTTATTTCAGATTATTATTTTATTTTTTTAATTGGGTGTTCAAAACATTACAAAGCTCTTGACATATTATATTTCATACATTAGATTCAAGTGGGTTATGAACTCCCATTTTTATCCCAAGTACGGATTGCAGAATCATATCTGTTACACATCCGCATTTTTATAATGCCCTATTAGTAACTGTTGTATTCTGCTACATTTTCTATCCTCTACTATCCCTGCTCCCCTCCCATCTTCCCTCTCTACCCCATCTACTGTAATACATTTATATCTTTGTTTATTTTCCCATTCCCCTCACAACCTCTTATATGTAATTTTGTGTAACAATGAGGGTCTCCCTCCATTACCATGCAATTTCCTTTATCTCTCTCTTTCCGCACCCCACCTCATGTCTCTGTTTAATGTTGATCTTTTCTTCCTGCTCTTCCTCCCTGCTCTGTTGTTAGTTGCTCTCATTATATCAAAGAAGACATTTTTATTTGTTTTTTAGGGTTTGGCTAGCTTCACTAAGCATAATCTGCTCTAGTGCCATCCATTTCCCTGCAAATTCAAAGATTTTGTCATTTTTTAATGATGCATAATACTCAATGGTGTATAAATACCACATTTTTTTTTATCCATTCATCTACTGAAGGGCATCTGGGTTGGTTCCACAGTCTAGCAATTTTGAATTGTGCTGCTATGAACATCGATGTGGCAGTATCCCTGTAATATGCTCTTTTAAGGTCTTCAGGGAATAGTCTGAGAAGGACAATAGCTGGGTCAAATGGTGGTTCCATTCCCAGCTTTCCCAGGAATCTCCATACTGCTTTTCAAATTTGCCACAACAGTTTGCAGTCCCACCAGCAATGTATAAGAGTACCCTATTCTCCACATCCTCGCCAGCACTTGTTGTTGTTTGACCTCATAATGGCTGCCAATCTTACTAGAGTAGGATGGTATCTTAGGGTGGTTTTAATTTGCATTTCTCTGACTGCTAGAGATGGTGAGGATTTTTTCATGTACTTACTGATTGATTGTATGTCCTCCTCTGAGAAGTGTTGGTTCAGGTCCATGGCCCATTTTTTGATTGGGTTATTTATCATCTTATTGTCTAATTTTTTGAGTTCTTGGTATACTCTGGATATTAGGGCTCTATCTGAAGTGTGAGGAGTAAAAATTTGTTCCCATGATTTAGGCTCCCTATTTACCTCTCTCATTTTTTATCCTGCTGAGAAAAAAAACTTTTCAGTTTAAGTAAGTCCCATTTGATGATTGTTGTTATTAACTCTTCTGCTATGGGTGTCCTGTTAAGGAATTTGGAGCCCGACCCCACATTATGTAGATCAGAGCCAACTTTTTCTTCTATCAGATGCAGAGTCTCTTATTTGATATCTAGCTCCTTGATCCACTTTGAGTTAACTTTTGTGCATGGCAAGAGGAGGGGATTCGGTTTCATTTTGTTGCATATGGATTTCCATTTTATACAAAACCATTTGTTGAAGATGCTATATTTCCTCTATTGCATGCTTTTAGCTCCTTTATCAAATATAGCATAGTTGTAGCTTTGTGAATTAGTCTTTGTGTCCTCTATTCTGTACCCATTGGTCAACCCGCCTGTTTTGGTACCAGTGCCATGCTGTTTTTGTTACTATTGCTCTGTAGTATAGTTTTAAGTCTGGTATTGCTATATCGCCTGATTCACACTTCCTGCTAGAATTGCTTTTGCTATTCTGGGTCTTATATTTTTTCATATGAATTCCATGATTGCTTTATCTATTTCTACAAGAAATGCCTTTGGGATTTTGATTGGCATTGCATTAAACCTATAGAAAACTTTTGGTAATTTCGCCATTTTGATGATGTTAGTTCTGCCTATCCAGGAACAGGGTATATTTTTTCATCTTCTAAGATCTTCTTCTACTTCCCTTTTTAGGGTTCTGTAGTTTTCATTGTATAAGTCTTTCACCTTTTTTGTTAGGTTGATTTTCAAGTATTTAATTTTTTTGACGATATTGTGAATGGAGTGTTTTTCCTCATTTCTGTTTCAGAAGTTTTGTCGCTGATATACAGAAATGCCTTTGATTTATGCGTTTTGATTGTATATCCTGCCACTTTGCTGAATTCATTTATTAGTTCTAGTAGTTTTTTTTGTAGACCCCTTTGGGTTTTCTATGTATAAAATCATGTCACCAGGAAATAGTGATAATTTACGTTCTTATTTTCCTATTTTTATGCCTTTGATTTCTTTCGTCTGTCTAATTGCTCTGGCCAGTGTTTCGAGAACTATATTGAATAGAACTGGTGACAGAGGGCATCCCTGTCTTGTTCCAGATTTTAGAGGGAATGCCTTCAATTTTTCTCCATTCATAATGATGCTAGCCTGAGACTTAGCATAGATAGCTTTTACAATGTCGAGGTTAGTTCCTGTTATCCCTATTTTTCTAATGTTTTGAACATAAAGAGATGCTGTACTTGGTCAAATGCTTTCTGCGTCTATCGAGATGATCATATGGTTCTTATCTTTAAGTCTATTGATGTGATGAATAACATTTATTGATTTTCGTATATTGAACCATCGTTGCATCCCAGGGATGAATCTTACTTGATCCTGGTGAAAAATTTTTTTGATGTGCCTTTGTATTCGATTAGGCAGATATTTATTGAGGATTTTTGCATCTAGGTTAATCAGATATATTGGTCTGTAGTTCTCTTTCTTTGAGTTGTCTTTTTCTGGTTTTGGAATTAGGGTGATGTTGGCCTCATAAAATGAATTTGGCAGAGCTCCCTCTTTTTCTATTTCCTGAAATAACTTGAAAAGTATTGGTATAAATTCTTCTTCAAAGGTTTTGTAAAACTCCACTGTATAGCCATCCGTTCCTGGGCTTTTCTTGGTTGGTAGTCTTTTGATTGCTTCTTCTATTTCATCCATTGATATTGGTCAGTTTAAATTGTGTGTATCCTCCTGACTCAGTTTGGGCAAATCATATGACTTAAGAAATTTATCGATGTCTTCACTATTTTCTATTTTATTGGAATAATGATTTTCAAAATAATTTCTAATTATTTGATGTGCCTTTGTATTCGATTCGCCAGAATTTTATTGAGGATTTTTGCATGTAGGTTCATCAGATATATTGGTCTGTAGTTTTCTTTCTTTGAGGTGTCTTTTTCTGATTTCAGAATCAGCGTGATGTTGGCCTCATAGAATGAATTTGGCAGAGCTCCCTCTTTTTCTCTATCCTGAAATAACTTGAAAAGTATTGGTATTAAATCTTCTTTAAATGTTTTGTAAAACTCCGCTGTATAGCCATCCGTTCCTGGGCTTTTCTTGGTTGGTAGTCTTTTGATTGCTTCTTCTGTTTCATCCATTGACATTGGTCTGTTTAAATTGTGTGTATCCTCCTGACTCAGTCTGGGCAAATCATATGACTTAAGAAATTTGTTGATGTCTTCACTATATTCTATTTTATTGGAATATAGGTTTTCCAAATAATTTCTAATTGTCTTCTGTATTTCGGAAGCATCTGTTGTAATATAGCCTTTTTCATCCCATATGTTAGTAATTTGAGTTCTCTCTCTTCTTCTCTTCATTAGCATGGCTAAGGGTCTGTCGAACATATATATTTTTTCGAAGAACCACCTTTTAGTTTTGTTAATTTTTTCAATAGTTTCTTTTGTTTCAATTTCGTTGATTTCTGCTCTGATTTTAATTATTTCTTGCCTTCTGCTACATTTTCTGTTGTTTTGCTCTTCCTTTTCTAGGGCTTTGAGTTAAAGTGTGAGCTCATTTATTTGTTCGGTTTTACTTTTTTTCAGGAATGACCTCCAGGCAATGAATTTCCCTCTTAAAACTGCTTTCATTGTGTCCCATAGATTCCGATATGTTGCGTCTGTATTTTCATGTATCTCAAAGAATTTATTGATTTCCTCCTTTATATCTTCTGTAACCCACTGATCATTCAGTAACATATTGTTCATTTTCCATGTGATGTAGGATTTTTCCTTCCTTCTTTTATCATTGATTTCCAGTTTCATTCCATTATGATCAGATAAAATGCATGGTATTATCTCCACACCTTTATATTTACTGAGGGTTGCCCTATGGCATCATATATTGTCTATTTTTGAGAAGGATCCATGTGCTGCTGAGAAAAAAAGTATATCCACTTGATGATGGTGGATATATTCTATATATGTTAGTTACATGTAGGTTATTGATTGTGATATTGAGTTCTATACTTTCTTTATTCAACTTTTGTTTGGAGGATCTGTCCAATGATGATAGATGTGTGTTGAAGTCACCCATAATTATTGTGTTGTGGTCTATTTCATTCTGGAGCTTGAGGAGAATTTGTTTCATGAACAACGTAGCACCATTATTTAGTGCATAAATATTGATAATTGTTATGTCTTGTTAGTGAATGGTTCCTTTTAACAGTATATAATGTCCTTCCTTATCCCTTTTGATTAACTTAGTCTTGAAGTCGATTTTATTCGATATGAGGATGTCCACCCCTGCTTGTTTATGAGGATAAGTGTGCATGGTGTATTTTCTCCCAACCTTTCACCTTCAGCCTGTGTGTCTTTGCATTTCAGATGTGTCTCCTGGAGGCAACATATTGTTGGATTTGTTTATTTAATCCAAGTTACCAGCCTATGTCGCTTTATTGGAGACTTTAAGCCATTTACATTCAGAGTTACTATTGATGTATGGTTTGTATGCCAGCCATGTTTGATTATTTATATTTTTTTTAATTTAGTTTGTTTCTCCATGACAAGCTTTCACCCTGCCTCTGTCATTACCAAGGTACTTCCCACTGATGGTTTTGGTTGTTGTTTTTTATTTCTTTCTTGTGTAGTGTTTTGCTCAAGACGCTTTGCAATGCTTGTTTTCTGGCTTCAAATTCTTTTAGCTTTTGTTTATCATGAAAGATTCTTATTTCGTTGTTGGACCTGATGGTTAATTATGCTGGATACATAATTCTTGGTTGGCATCCATTGTCTTTCAGTGTTTGATATACATTTTTCCAGGATCTTCTCGCTTTCAGCGTCTGTGATGAAATATCCATTGTTAACCTTATTTGTTTACCACTGAATGTATTCTGCCTCCATTCTCTTGTAGATTTATTATTTTCTCTTTGTTCTGTATATTGGATATCTTCATAACAATGTGTCTTGGCATTGGTCTACTGTGATTTTGTGTGCTCTTGTCCTGTATGCATCTACAATTTGTATATCCATTTCCTTTTTTATTTCTGGAAAGTTTTCTGTAATTATTTCATTCAGCAGTTTTCTCATTCCCTTGGTTTGAGTCTCTGTACCTTCCTCTATCCTGATGACTCGTAAGTGTGTTTTTTTTTTTTATGTTATCCCAAATCTCTTGGATGTTTTTGTTGTGATTTTTTTGCCAGCCTTTCTGAGTTGGCTGGACTCGTTTCAAGATGATATATTTTGTCTTCATTATCTGACCTTTTGGCTTTTACTTGCTCCACTCTGTTAGTGATACTCTCAATGGAGTTCTTAATTTGGTTTATCATTTCCTTCATTTCTAGAATTATTGTTTGATTTTTTTATAATCTCTATCCTCTGATAAAGATGCTTAACTTTTACTTTTATCTGTTTATGTAATTCATTTTCAATGTTTTCTTTTACTGTTTGGATTTTCTGTCTCGTATCCTGTTTAAGTTTCCATTCCATCTGTCTAAGGTATTCCTTGAGTTCTTTATGTGACCATTTTTCTGATGACTCTAGGTCCTCCTGAATATTTAGGGTGTCCTTCGTGGTTTGTACTCCTTTTCTTCCTTGCTTGTTTATGCTGCTCATGTTACTTCTTGTTCAGTTTGACTGCTTAGTTACTGTTTACTCTTATAAATTTATTTGATGCTTGGGAGGAAAGATTTTAGAAGGGAAGGGAAAAAGTCACTAAAGAGAATGAGAGTAGGCAGGTAGAATGCAAGGAATGGGAAATAAGAAAATTGAAAAGAAATGAAAAGACAATAGAAAAAATAGAAAATAAAGAAAGAAAATGATTTTTTTAAAAAAATGATTATGATAATATAAAATTAAAATTAAAATTTTAAAAAATAATAATAACAAAAGAAAAAATTAAAAAAAATTAAAAACATTTTTAAAAAGTTAAAGAACAGCAACAAAAAAATAAAAATAAAAGAAAACAAAAAAACAAAAACAAAAAAAAACAAACTAATATAATAATAATAATAATAATAAATGCAGTCATAGATTGCAATAAACTTTTTTTCCATTAGGCAGAGCTGTGCCCACTGGGCCAAGCTTCTCCTTTCAATAGGTGGGAACCAATCACAGTGCAGCAGCTATTCCTCCCACACTGGGTGGGTGTCCAATCCTGAGTGCCTAGGGCCTTCTTTTGTGTTTCCTCAAGCCAGGCCCCACTCACCTGTGACACTCGCCACAATACTGGCTACATGCCAGGTCTGCTGCTCCTAGGAGCCCTGTTTTCATGAACGCCTGGGCACAATCTCCCTGTTTGTCTCCCTCAGACCCTAAGTTTGTAGAGCTTAGGCCTGAGAACCCCCAGCGAATTTGCTTGCACTCCGGAAGCCATGCCCCCGGAAGCTGGAGCAAGAGACTTCAGTTTTCAGCACTGGTGGGAGCGGTGCCCTGGAGGTCTGCACCACGAGTCCCGTGCCACTCCTAATTCCCTCGGTCTGGATATCGTGCTCAAGGGAGAGCTGGGAGGGGCTCTTAAGATTTCCCCACAAGTTCGCAAATTTATAGGAATTTGCTTCACTTTCAATCACTTCCTGCTTCAGGACACATGTATTCTTCCATGTTTCTTGACAGGTCTTTTCATGAGACTTCTTTCAAGACACATGACTTTCAATTTCCATAATCACTTTTGAAGCAAAACTCACGTAAACTTTATGATAAATTATAACTCTGATATTACCATTAGATGTATAACTGGTTGGAATTAATGATTGCATACCAATATAGGATTTCTTATATATTTTCAGATAAAAATTCAATCCATTATTTAAAGTGAAAAGAGTTATATTATTTATTCACAGTATGGTCTATTAATGCATTATCTCTATATTCATAGACGCAGTGTACACTTCTTTATACCCCCAATACTAATTTATACGTCTTCAAAATATTGCTCCCTGAAATGGTGGAAGAAATACTCATGTCACCTGATCTACTTATACATTTAATCACAGAAATATTCGGAACACAAAATGCAAAGGTCACACTTATGTTTGTACCAAAGCCTAAAAGGAAAGTAAACATGGATTACTAAAAACATCCATGTCCATGTTGCCTAATGTTGTCAAATGTCAATCCTATTGGTGACTACATATTTGTTTCTTCTTAAGATTATATATTCAAACTCAACCCTACTGAAAATGTCTAATCCTATCCCTCACTTTATACATTGCCTGATTTCATTATGGCTCTATTTCTATCTGTTTCCTACATATTTTCCCCAGTTCATCATTGTGACTGACTCTTCACATGTGCTGACATTTACATTCACACTCTAATCGATAACCTATTGCTAATAAACTTTTGTTCCTAATCCTATACTCATTCTTTTTGTAAAGCTACCGACTATCTTCCTAATCCGACCGACTATCCTTTTTTGACTGGTTGTTCTCTTCTACATTCAATCAAGCAAGGTACAAGGTCTTATGCCATTGTATATTGATCTATCTGAGACCTCTGTGCAGAATGAAATTCAATGCTAAGTATCACAATCAAGGGTCCAATGCCCTTCTGGGCTTCAAATGTTACCTAGATTTCTGGTTTCACACTTATATTTCACATATATATTCTGGTAAATATCGCAGTTTCAAATACCATTATTCATTCTGCAGGATGATTCCTAAACTAAATCCAACATGTTATTGACCCTAAACATACACTGTTCCCTCAATCTAACTTTACAGAAGAGCAGGGACAGAGTTGGTCTTACAATACAGGAATGTAGGGGATCTTCCACCTGCTGAGAACCTCAAAGGTCCATGCAGACATGATCCCTGGAAAAGAGGTAGGCAGCTATGAAGGACCTGAGAGAGCAAAAGTCATCTTCCATGGCAAACAATCTTGTCAGGATGAAGGGGTGTGTCTGAATCAGCCACTTTCTTCTTAATGTAGAGAAGATGGTCCAAACAAGGTCTTTGTGGAGAGCTGTTCCCGTGTGGCTATGGTTGATATGCCATTCTAACTTGTGACAGTGTCACAGGAAGTAGGGGCAGCCTCCATCTCATGGGACCCTTGGAAGCAACTATTAGGACAAAGTGTTTGCCAAGGCATTGACCTATTCAGTTCCTGAAGGAAGTGACCTACCTTACTTTTTTGGTGATGGAACTCTCTGAACTTGGGATCCAGGAAGCCAGGCATCCAGAGCCAGTCCCAGTCCCAGTCCCAGTGGGCTCACTTGTTTAGTTTTAC
The DNA here is from genome assembly GCF_048772815.1 of Callospermophilus lateralis. Classification (NCBI taxonomy): domain Eukaryota; kingdom Metazoa; phylum Chordata; class Mammalia; order Rodentia; family Sciuridae; genus Callospermophilus; species Callospermophilus lateralis. Next base: position 1,344,045 of record NW_027513484.1, read on the forward strand.
TAATGACAGATTCTGTCTTTTTTGGTACCTACTGATGTGAGGATGGCCAAATGCCAGGAGAGCTCTGAAGACGGGCCTTTCCTTAGTAACTAGGTAGTGGCTCACCGCTGGCTCCTAACAACTTCACAGAGTTGGCGAAGGAGACCAGATCTGACACAGTACAGGCCATTTCGGGGGAACATAGTAGGGCCCGCCAGTCAGAGGACACTCTGGATATTCACAGACTTACTTGGGGAAGGAGGTGCCTTTGTGTTTGTGGGTGTGAGTTTGTGGTTTTGTCTCATTTTCTTAGAATAGGTAGAAAAGCTGGTATGTCTGGTTTGCAGTGGACTGTTTCTAGATAGTCGTTTGACAAGGCAAGTGTTTCTATGTCTGTGTATAACACTGTGTCCGTGGTTGTAGACATTAGAAAAGAGAATGCATCAATGAATGTGTCCTGTCTAGTAGAAAGCTTCCCAGCATTCATCCTGCCCAATTTATGACTGCACTGCAGGTTGCCTTATCGATGGGCAACACCTAATATCTTCCTAAGTTTCAGATTTCTTCCTGAATTCTGACCAATCTGCAGAATAGTCTCATGGTTTTGTGTCCAAGATAGGTACCACCCCAAGCTCTGTCACATGGCCATGTACTGAATAGCTGAAGGTAATGGCGAGCATCTTAGAAAACTCAGATATCAGTGTGACCAGGTAAGTCTCAGTGGAGAAACCATGTTTTGTGCCTTTTGGTTACCTATTTTTCTGTTTCACTGAATGACAGGAAGGTCTTTGCCTCAGGCCACCCATTTGTGAAGCATGAAAAAAACAGTTTTCATATGGAAATGATTGGGCATCACCTGTGGCTCTTTGCTTAATTGCATTGAAAGGGATGTGTCTGAATCAGCCTCTTGGCCCTGTGTGAGGCTGTGGCTTAGATTCTCAGCACCTGATGGATATAAAGAAAGATCCCATGTGTGCATCCAAAACCAAAATGTCAAAATTCAGTCATTGTGGATGATGTCTCTCTACTTCCTCTATTAGGTTGCAGACAATCATCAAGTGAGTATAGGGATCCTTTGGGTCAAATGAGTTTTTCAAAGCCATGCAGAGGTGCGTGGGTTTTCTCATGATTTCACTTCACATAAAGAATCTAAACCCCACAGTCAGTAGGCCTCAAATTGGAGAAGCAGAGCAGTTGTAATGGCAGGCCTATTTGATCACTCCTGGTTCACAGGTATGGTGTCCAGGCCACCCTGACTTTAGGCAAATGAGGGCCAAGGGAGCTTATTTTGGACACTCTCTTGTGCTGTACCCCTCATGGAAATCTCCAGCCAGAGGTTATAATGAGGGTCTATGTGGAAGAAGATGAGGGCAATGTGGGAATGTTTTGGTTTTAATTTTGGTCATTTGTGTGGCAGTTGGAAGGGATGACTGGGTCCACCTCGGCTTGTACTCTGGTGTAATACTCCTTAGAGACTGAGTTGTAGAACTGACCTCAGAGAAGTATTGCCATGGATTGTGTAGGGATGTTAGGAGGCCACGCATGAGAGTCGCCCTTTGAAACTGAGATCTAGGCCAAGGGTGGCTTTCCACAGAACACTGAGAATCTCAGCCAGGATATCACATGATTTTATTCTGAAAAACTTGGCAGCCATAGTTGAGAGTCAAAACACACATGGACCTCACATTGTAGACCTCAATGGTCCTGGCTTCATGTGACCTTTTGGCCACTATTTGGGATGCCTTGCCTGTGATTGTTCTCCAGAGCGTTTATTGAAATGAGCTTCCTTAACATTTAATGGTTCCTGAATGAATTGAAACCCACAGTGACTACAACTTCTTCCTTGAATAATGGCTAGATAAATACCATGAAATTTTTGAAATTTCCATGACGAGGTGGCACTGGAAATCCTTTGGATGTCCTGATGCTGATCATAGTATACCAGACAGTGCCTTGATTGGCAGGGTTTCATGAAAATGGTGAAGAACAGAGACGCCAGTTAGTTGTCGCCTGCTGATTAGTGGGCCTAGAGCAGTGGTGGACAGATGTGTGACAAAACATCTGTGGTGGGGCCACGTGGATCTGCCATTGGCTTCCAAATGGCTTGTGACTGATATGGTTACAGCCAACAGACCCAATAATTAAAGGCATCTTGTTATATGGAGAGGTTTCAGGGAAATGTTCAGAATCAGGTTGCTATGATCAAGGGGGCAAGCTATGTGGGATAGAAGCCTGGTTATTGCATTCTCCTGCAAACCCTCACCCACCACACGTGACTAAACTCCCTCCAGCAATGTGTCCCAATTGAACTCCTTTATTTCGTGAAGCAAATACCAAACTCCCAATGCAGCAGCAAGAAACACCACTAAAAGTGGAGGATGAACAAATGTCTTCCCAGTTAACACAGGGAGAAACTTAGCCCCAGTGTCCACAGTTTAGCTACAAAAAAAGAATTCAGCACTGCTGCCACATGTTCAATGAAAAATAAGAAACCATGTCTTACAGGTCACATATATGCAGAACCAGCTTTGATGGTCTCTCTACAAAAGAGCTAAATCTCCTGAAAACAACATATATTTCAAGTGACCAACCTCAGAGGCAGTTTCTCAAGAATTCTTTCGGCCAGCAGAGCTCCATGTTTGAGGAGTGTTTACCTTTTGCCTTACTTTTTTGAACTCTGCTACCACCTCCAAGGTTGTGAACTCCTGAGCATATTCCATTCCAGATATGTATTCACAGATTTTCTAACTCTTCTCCTCTAACTGTGTCCTACTTTGGTAAAAGATAATGTCAAGGCATTGTTCTGGATGAGAGTGGGAAGATTTTGGGTAGCACATATTTGCATAGGCATTGGATACATTTTTCAATTTCCCTTCAAAATACTGAATCTCTGACCCTAACCAATTCCCAACTAGACTCTGACTACTAATCCTAATATGATGGAGAAAAATAACAAAAAACAGAAAAGAAGTACAAGCAGTTCAGAGGAGGCAAGGTGTATACTAGGACTTGCCTTTTGCATAATATAGGGTAGGAGTTATAAATCTTGCAAATTTTTTTTTTGAAATAGTTCTCCATGAGTTTTTAAAGTTAACAAATATGTGAATTCCTTTCTCCCTTTCTCTGTAGCCTATTAAGCACATGTATTTTTATATGCACATATAGATTTCTACCTGGTACCACACGTACATTCTTGTGAGGTGTTTGACTTGGCAGATACAAATTGTGAGAAGAGATCACTCCTCGTAAATGCTGTTGGAACTGAAATTTCAAACTATGGGTGAACTTTCTAGTTGAACAACATTATACATAAATCCATGTTCAGTATAATGAATATTTTTGGATCTGTGTATGATATATATTTCATCATGAATTTTGATTGGCATATATATTGCTAGTTTTTAATGTCTCTCTCTCTCTCTCTCTGTATATATATATATATATATATATATATATATATATATACTCTCCAGATTTTTCAAAATATGTAATATATGTGACTTATTATACACTCCCTAAATTCATTCATATTCATTTATGTGGATTTATAATCAACTTTTCACAAGATTATTTTCTAAAATATTCATCCACCCGAAATTCATATTTGTTTCCTATTACTGACAACTAACTTCAGTGAATGGTGTATACAAATCCTAATATTTCTACAGTAACTGACCCAGTTTAACATCAACGCAAGCAGATTCCTATGGGACATGATATATATTTTGACATTCATATTTATTCAACAATGGGACATTATTATTTCTTCAGTTTATGCACATCATAGTATATATATTTCATCCAAAATTTCAAAAATATATAGGAATTTGTTTCACTTTCAATCACTTCCTGCTTCTGAACACATGTATTCCTCCATGTTGCTTTACTTTTATTTTCATGAGACTTCTTTCCAAACACATTATTTTCGATTTCCAAAATCAATTTTGAAGCGAAACTCACACACTCTTCATGAAAATCCTAATACTAATATTATCATTGATGTATAACTGGTTGTAATGAATGTCTGTATATCAATATTTGATTTCCTGTATATTTTCAGATATCAATTCAATTCATTATTTATAGTGGAATGAGTATATGTTTTATTCAGAGTATGTTCTATTCATGCATTATCTGTATATTCATAGAAACAGGGTACACCTCTTTGTACCCCCAATACTAATTTATACGTCTTCAAAATATTGCTCCCAGAAATGGTGGAAGATATACTCATGTCACCTGATCTACATATATATTTTATCACAGTAATATTATGGACACAAAATGCAAAGGTCACACTTATGATTGTACCAAAGCCTAAATGGAAACTGAGCATGGATTAGTAATAACATCCATGTCCAGGTTGCCTAATGCTCTCAAATGTCAATCCAATTTGTGACTACATATTTGTTTCTTGCTAAGATTATATATTCAACCTCAACCCTGTTGAAAATGTCTAATCCTATAACTCACATTATACTTTGCCTGATTTACTTTTGTCTCAATTGATATTTACTTTCATACATATTTTCCCCAGTTCATCATTGTGAATGACTCTTCACATGTGCTGACATTTACATTCACTCTCTACCCGAAACCCTATTGCTAAAAAACTTTTGGTCCAAATCCTATACTCACTCTTCTTTCTAAACCTTCTGACTATCTTCCTAATCCTACCGATTATCCCTTTTTGACTGCATGTTCTCTTCAACATTCAATCATCCAAGGTAAAGGTCCTATGCCATTGTGTAGTGATTAATCAGAGACATCTGTGCAGAACATAATTCAAAGCTAAGTATCCTACCCAAGGGCCCAATACAATTCTGGGCTTCAAAATTTACATAGATTTGGGTTTTCAAACTTATATTTCACCTTTATATTCTTTTAAATATCGCAGGTTCCCAATAACATTATTCATCCCGCAGAATGATTCCTAACCGAAATCGAACCTGTTATTAACCCTAACCATACGCTGTTCCCTCAATCTAACTTTAGAGAGGAGCAGGGACAGAGTTGGTCTTACAATACAGGAATGTAGGGGATCTTCCACCTGCTGAGAACCTCAAAGGTCAATGCTGAAATGATCCTTGGAGAAGTTGTAGGCAGCTATGTAGTACCAAAGAGAGCAAAAGTCTTCTGACATGGTAAAGAACCTGGACAGGATGAAATGATGTCTCTGAATCAGCCTCTCTCTTCTTAATGTAGAGAAGATGGACCAAAGCATGCCTGTATGGAGAGAAGTTCCCCGGTGCATATGGTTGATATACCATTCTAACTTGTGACAGTGTCACAGAAAGTAGGAACAGCCTCCATCTCATGGGACCCTTGGCAGCAACTGCTAGGACAAAGTGGTTGCCAAGGCAGTGACCTCATTCATTTCATGAAGAAAGTGACTTCACCTAACTTACTTGGTGATGGAACTCTCTGAACTTGGGATCAAGGAAGCCAGACATCCAGAGCCAGTCCCAGTCACAGTCCCAGTGGGATCACATGTTTGGTTTTACCAAGGGCAGAGAGTCTTTTTTTGGTACCTACTGATGTGAGAATGGCCAAATGCCAGGACAGCTCTGAAGAGGGTCATTTCCTAAGAAAGCAGGTAGTTGGTCATCGCTGGTTCCTGACAACTTCACAGATTTGGCCACGGAGACCAGATCTGAGACAGGGCAGGCCAGTTCGGGGTAACAATATGGTCCACAGACAGAGGACACTCCGGATAATCACAGACATATTGGGGGAAGGAAGTGCCTTTGTGGGTGTGGGTGTGAGTTTGTGGTTTTGTCTCATGTTCTGAGAATAGGTAGGAAAGGCGGTTTGTTTGGTTTGGAGTGGACTGTTTCTAAAAAGTCGTTTGAAAAGGTGAGTGTTTCTATATCTGTGTATCTCACTGTGTCCGTGGTTGTAGACATGAGAAAAGAGAATGCATCAATGGATATGTCCTGTCTAGAAGAAAGTTTTCCAGCATTCATCCTACCCAATTTATGACTGGACTGCAGGTTGCCTTATGGATGGGCCACCCCTAGTATCGTCCTAAGTTCCTGTTTTCTTCCTAAATTTTGGCCACTACCCAGAATAGGCTCATGGTTTTGTGTCCAAGATATGTAACACCTCCAAGCTCTGTGACATGGCCATGTACTGGATAGCTGAATGGAATGGCGAGCATCTCAGGAAACTCAGATATCAGTGTGACCTGGAAAGTCTCAGTGGAGAAACACTGTTTTGGGCCTTCTGCTTACCTATTTTTCTGTTGCCCTGAATGTCAGGAAGGTCCTTACCTCAGGCCACTCCTTTTTGAAGCCTGAAGTAAACAGTTTTTAAATGCAAATGAATGGGCATCACCTGTGGTGCTTTGCTTAATTGCTTTCGAAAGGGATGTGTCTGAATCAGCCGCTTGGCTCTGGGTCAGGCTATGGATTAGATTCTCAGCACCTGATGGATATAAAGAAAGTTCCCATGTGTGTATTGAAAACAAAAATGGTAAAAATATCCGTCATTGTGCATGAAGTTTCCTGCCTTCCTCTGTTAGGTTCCTGACCTCCATCAAGTGAGAATAGGATCCTCTGGGTCAAATGAGTTCTTTGAACTCCTGCACAAGTGCTTGGGTTCTCCCATGATGCCAAATCACATAAAGAATCTATACCTGACAGTCAGTAGGCCTCAAATTGGAGAAGCAGAGCAGTATTAAAGGCAGGCCTATTTGATCACTCCTGGTTTACAGGAAGGGTGTCAAGGCCACGCTCACTTTAGGCAAATGACGGGCAAGGGTGCATATTTTGGACATTGTCTTGGGCTGCGCTCCTAATGGAAACCTCCAGCAAGAGTTTATGATGAGTGTCTATATGGAAGAAGATGAAGGTCATGTGGGAAAGTTTTGTTTTCAATTGTGGTCATTTGTGTGGCGGTTGGAAGAGATGACTGGGTCCACATGGGCTTGAACTCTGATGTGATTCTCCTTCGAGACTGAGTTCTGGAACTGACCTCAGAGAAGTATTGCCCTTAATTGTGTTGGGATTGTAGGAGGACACGCATGAGAGTCACCCTTGAAACCTGAGATTGGGCCCTGGGTGGCTTTCCACAGAGCACTGATAATCTCAGCCAGGATATCACATGATTTTATTCTGAAAGACTTGGCAGCTATAGTTAAGAGTCAAAACACACATGGACCTCACATTTTAGACCTCAATGGGCCTGTCTGCATGTGACATTTTGACCACTCTTTGGGAAGCCTTGCCTGTGAGAGATCTCCAGAGCTTTCATTGAAATGAGCTTCCTCACCATTTCATGGTTCTTGGATGAATGGAAACCCCAAAGTGCCTCCAACTTCATTCTTGAACAATGGATAGATAAATACCATGAAATTTTTGAAATTCCCAATGACCAGGTGGCACTGGAGAACCATTGGATGTCCTATTGCTGCTCATGAGTGTACAAGACAGTGCCTTGATTGACTGGACTTCTTGACAATGGTGTAGAACAGAGATGCCAGTAAGTTGGAGCCTGCTGAGAAGTGAGCCTAGAGCAGTGGTGTGCAGTTGTCTGATAATATATTTGTGGTGTGGCCATGTGGGTGTGTCATTGGCTTCCAAATGGCTTGTGACTGTTTTGGTGCAGCCAGAAGAAAATTATATGAAAAGGCATCTGGTTATATGGACAGGTTTCAGGGCAATGTTCAGAATCAGGTTGCTATGGTCAAGGGAGCAAGCAATGTGGGATAGAAGCCTGGTTGGTGCATTCTCCTGAAGACCCTGACCCACCACACCTTACAGGACTCCCACCAGCACTGTGACCCATTTGAAATCCTTGTATGTTGTGAAGCAAATACAAAACACCCAGTGCAGCTGCAAGAAACACCACGAAAATTGGAGGATGACCAAATGGCTTCAAAGTCCACACAGGGAGACACTTAGCCCCCAGTGGCCACAGTTTATCTACAAAGAGAGAATTCATCACTGCTTCCTCATGTTCATTAGAAAATAAGAAACCATATCCTCCAGGTCACATAGATGCAGACCCAGCTTTGATGGTCTCCGTACACAGGGAGCTAAAGCTCCTGACAACAACATATACTTCAAGTGCCCAACCTCAGAGGCAGTTTCTCAAGAAGTCTTAATGCCAGCATAGCTCCATGTTTGTGGAGTGTTTACACTGTCCCTTATATTTGGAAACTCCTCTACCACCTCCTGAACATTTTCCATTCCACGTATGTATTCACAGATTTTCTAACTCTTCTTCTCTAATTGTGTCTTACTAGGGGTGAAGATATTGTCAAGGCATTGTTCTGGATGAAAGTGGAAATGTTTTGTAGCACATATTTGCATACACATTGGATTCATTTTCCTATTTTCCATTTGAAATACTTAATAACTGACACTAACCCATACCCTAATAGACTCTTACTACTAATCCTAATATGATGGAGTAAAATAACCCAAACAGAATAGAAATACAAACATTTCAGAGGAGGCATGGTGTATAGTTAGACTTGGCTTTTGCATGATAAAGTGTAGGTGTTATAAATCTAGTTAATTTTTAATTGAAATAGTTCCATGTGTACTTAAAGTTAACAAATATGTGAATTCCTGTCACCCTTTCTCTGTAGCCTATTCAGCACATGTATTTTTATATGCACATATAGAATTCTACCTGGTACCACAGGTACATTCTTGTGAGGTGGCTGACTTGGCAGATAGAAATTGTGAGAATAGATCACTCCGCCTAAACGCTGTTGAAACTGAAATTTCAAACTATGGGTGAGCTTCCTAGTTGAACAACATTATACATAAATCCATGTTCAGTAAAATAAATATTTTTGGATCTGTGGATGATATATATTTCATGGTGAATTTCGATTGGCATATGTATTGCTAATTTTTAATGTCTGTGTGTGTGTGTGTGTGTGTGTGTGTATATATATATATATATATATATATATATATATATATATACACTCTAAATTTTTTTAAAATATAAAATATATGTGTCTTATTATAAACTCCCTAAATTCATTCATATTCATGTATGTGGATTTAGAGTTAACATTTCACAAGATTATTCACGGAAATATTCATCCACCTGAAATACATATTTTTTTCCTAGAAATGAAAACTAACTTCAGTGAATGGTGGATACAAATCCTAATATTTCTACAATAATTGATCCAGTTTCTCATCAATGCAAGTAGATTCCTATGGGACATGATGTGTATTTTGATGTTCATTCTTATTCACCACTGGTATGTTACAATTTCTTCAGTTTATGCACATTATAGGATATATATTTCATCCATACGTTAGCAAAATTATAGGCATTTGTTTCACTTTCAATCATTTTCTGCTTTAGAACACATGTAATCCTCCATGTTTCTTGACTGGTTTGTTTATGAGACTTCATTCCAAACATATTATTTTCGATTTCCATAATCATATTTGAAGCAAAACTCACACACCCTTCATGATAAACTATAACCCTAATATTACTATTAGATGTATAACTGGTTGGAATGAATGATTGTATATCAATATAAGATTTCTTATATATTTTCAGATATCAAATAAATCCATTATTTAAAGTGGAACCAGTTATATTATATATTCACACTATTGTCTATTCATGCATTGTCTCTATATTCATAGACACAGGGTACACCTCTTTGTAAACCCAATACTAATTTATACGTCTTCAAAATTTTGCTCCCAGTAATGGTGGAAGAAATACTCATGATTTCTGATCTACATATACATTTTATCACAGTAATATTCTGGACAGAAAAAGAAAAGGTCACACTTATGTTTGCACCAAAGCCTAAATGTAAAGTGAACATGGATTACTAAAACCATCCATGTCAAGTTTGGCTAATGCTCTCAAAAGTCAATCCTATTTGTGACAACATATTTGTTTCTTGCTAAGTTTATATATTCAAACTCAACCCTGTTGAAAATATCTAATCCTATCTCTCACTTTATACTTTTACTGGTTTCATAATGTCTCTATTTATATCAGCTTTCCTACATACTTTCCACAGTTCATCATTGTGACTGACTCTTCAATTGTGCTGACATTTACATTCACACTCTAATCCAAACCCTATTGCTAAGGAACTTTTTTTCCAAATCCTATACTCACTCTTCTTCTTAAACCTACTGACTATCTTCCTAATCCTACCCATTATCCCTTTTTGACTGGATGTTCTCTTATACATTCAACAATACAAGGTACAGTGTCTAATGCCATTGTATATCGATCTATCTCAGACATCTGTGCAGAACATAATTCAACGCTAAGTATCACAATCAAGGGCCCATCCCCATTCTGCGCTTCAAATCTTATTTAGATTTCTGTTTTCATACATATATTTCACCTATATATACTTATAAATGTCGCAGGTTCCCAGTACCATTATTCATCCAGCAGAATGATTCCTAATTCAAATTGAACATATTATTAACGCTAACCATACACTGTTCCCTCAATCTAACTTTACAGAAGAGCAGGGACAGAGTTGGTCTTACAATACAGGAATATAGGGGATCTTCCACCTCCTGAGAACCTCAAGGTCCATGCAGAAATGATCCCTGGAGAAGATGTAAACAACTATGAAGGACCTGAGAGAGCAAAAGTCAGCATCCATGGCAAACAACCTGGTCAGGATGAAAGGTTGTTTATGAATCAGCCTCTCTCTTCTTATTGTAGAGAAGATGGACCAAACCAGGTTGGTGTGGAGAGCTGTTCCTAGGTGCCTATGGTTTATATACCATTCTACCTTGTGAAAGTGTCACAGAAAGTAGGGGCAGCCTCCATCTCATGGTCGTCTTGGAAGCAACTGTTAGGACAAAGTGGTTACCAAGGCAGTGATCTGATTCAGTTCCTTAAGGAAGTGACCTCACCTCACTTCTTTGTTGATGGAACTCTCTGAACTTGGTATCCAAGAAGCCAGGCACCAAGAGGCAGTCCCAATCCCAGTGGTCTCACTTGTATGGATTTACCAAGGACAGAGTCAGTCATTCTTGGTACCTACTGATGTGAGGACAGCCAAAACCAGGAAAGCTCTGAAGAGGGGCTTTTCCTGAGAAAGTAGGTAGTGGCTCACTGCTGGCTCCTGACAACTTCACAGAGTTGGCCAAGGAGACCAGATCTGAGACAGGACAGGCCATTTCATTGGAACATAGTATGGCCCACCAGTCAGAGGACACTCCGGATAGTCACAGACCTACTTGGAGGAAGGATGTGTCTTTGTGGGAGTAGGTGTGGGTTTGTGGTTTTGTCTCATATTCTGAGAATAGGTAGGAATGGCGGTTTGTTTGGTTTGGAGGGAACTGTTTCTAGTAAGTCATTTGACAAGGTGAGTGTTTCTATGTCTGTTTATACCACTGTGTCCCTGGTTGTAGACATTAGAAAAGAAAATGCATCAATGGGTGAGTCCTGTCTAGTAGAAAGCTTCTCAGCTTTCATCCTGCCCAATTCATGAATGGACTGCGGCTTGACTTATCAATGGGGAACACCTGCTAACTTCTTAAGTTCCTGTTTTCTTCCTGAATTGTGTGCACTCTCCAGAATAGGCTCATGGTTTTGTGTCCATAATATGTACCTCCTCAAATCTCTGTGACATGGCCATGTACTGGATAGCTGAAGGGAATGGCGAGCATCTCAGAAAGCTCAGATATCAGTGTGACCAGGAATGCCTCAGTGGAAAAACCCTGCTTTGGACATTTTGCTTACCTATTCTTCTGTTGCCCTGAAAGTCAGGAAGGTCTTTGCATCAGGTGTGTCATGTGGGAATGTTTTGGTTTTAATTGTGGTCATTTTTGTGGCCGTTGAAAGAGATGACTATGTCCACCTGGGCTTGAACACTTATGTGATTCCCCTTAGAGACTGAGTTCTGGAACTGACCTCAAAGAAGGATTGCCATGTATTGTGTTGGGATTTTAGGAGGCCACGCATGAGAGTCGCACTTGGAAACTGAGATCTAGGCCCAGGGAGGCTTTCGGAAGAGCACTGGAAATTTCAGGAAGGACATCACATGATTTTATTCTTAAAGACTTGGCAGCCATCGTTGCAAGTCAAAACACACATGGACCTCACATTGTAGACCTCAAATGCCTGGCTTAATGTGACCTTTTAGCCTGTCTTTGGGAAGCCTTGCCTGTTAGAATTCTCCAGAGCTTTCATTGAAATGAGCTTCTTCTCCATTTTATGGTTCCTGAATGAATTGAAACCCACAGTGCCTTCAACTTCATCCATGAAAAATGCCTAGATAAATATCATTAAAGTTTGGAAATTCCCATCACCTGGTGGCACTGGAGAACCTTTGGGTGTCCTATTGCTGATCATGAGTGTACCAGACAGTGCCTTGATTGACTGGGTTTCATGAAAATGGTATAGAACAGAGATGCCAGTAACTTGGAGCCTGATGAGTAGTCGGCCTAGAGCAGTGGTGTGCAGGTGTGTGTTAAAACATCTGTGGTGGGGTGATGTGGATATGCCATTGGCTTCCAAATGCCTTGTGACTGATATGGTGCAGCCCCCATACCCTTGTATGTAAAGGCATCTTGTTATATGGAGAGGTTGCAGGGCAATGTTTAGAATCAGATTGCTATGGTCAAGGGGGCAAGCTATGTGGGATATAAGCCAGGTTGGTGCATTCTCCTGCAGACCCTTACCCACCACACGTGACAGAACTCCCTCCATCACTGTGTCCCAGTTGAACTTCTCGTATTTTGTGAAGCAAATACCAAACTCCCAGTGCAGCTGCAAGAAACACCACGAAAATTGGAGGATGACCAAATGGCTTCACAGTCCACACTAGAAGACACTTAGCCCCCAGTGGCAACAGTTTACCTATAAAGAGAGAATTCAGCCCTGCTGCCTCATGTTCATAGGAAAAAAAGAAACCATGTCCTCCAGGTCATATAGATGCAGACCCAGCTTTGATGGTCTCACTACAAAGGAAGCTAAAGCTCCTGTCATCAACATATATTTCAGGTGCCCAACCTCAGAGGCAGTTTTTCAAAAAGTCTTTAGGCCAGCAGAGCTCCATGTTTTTGGAGTTTTTACCCTGTCCCTTACTTTTTGAAACTTCTCTACAACCTCGAAGGTTGTGAACTCCTGAGCATTTTCCATTACCGATATGTATTCACAGATTTTCTAACTCTTCTCCTCTAATTGTGTCTTACTTGGGGTGAAGGAAATGTCAAGGCATTGTTCTGAATGAGAGTTGGAAGATTTTTGGGTAGCACATATTTGCCTACACATTGGATTCATTTTCCAATTTTCCATTCGAAATACTGAATCCCTGACTGTCAAGGGTAGAAGGAATTCTTTTTCAAAGAACAGCCTGACACTTACAAGAAACAGCCACCAGGAGACATCCTGTCTGGAAGACATCCTGTAGCCATATGTGTCCCTGAGACATCCTGTGGCCATCTTTCTTCCAGAAACATCCTGAAGTTATCTCACCTTGTGAAGACATCCAGGAACTGCCGATAAGAGAGTTTTCCCAAATCCAGCATTTTAATACCCATGTGTGAACAATAAAATTTTGCAGCTTGATCAGAACTCCTGTGTTGCTCTCATCTCTCGTGGCTCTTGTCCCTTCATTCCTCCGCATCTAGGTTCGCTGCCCATGTTGATGTGTCCTGCCGGCCGGGACATCTGGCGCCCACCGACTGGGGCTCAAGCCATTGACTGAGGGGGAACCCCTTCCTCCTGGAAGACTTGGTCAAGAGGAGCCCGCGATCGTCTCAGCAGACACCACCCGAAGACATATCCAGGAGGAGGGTGGGAATGATGCACGGTGAGTGACCCACCATGTGACAAGCAGTATCGTCACATGATTTGTTTATTTCAGGCCTCAAGTAGTTCTTCAAGACATGGGGGGCACATGTTAAGAAAAAGGACTTAAAATTTTTCTTTTCACACATAGGAGCATTGTGTCCATGGTTTCCTCTTGAAGGGACCATTGATGGCAAAAATGGCTTAGAGTAGGAGACTGTTTAAAAGATTATTATGAATCCTTTGGCCCAGAAAAAATGCCAGTTCCCACCTTTTCTTACTGGAACTTAATTAATGAAATTCTTAAAAGTTTTCGCTTTGACAATGGTACCTTACAACTTGTCAGGATTGGGGAAGAGATTATGCAAAAGACCTCTCATCCCTCCTCTGCATGCCCATCATTAGTATAGACATAGACCCTTCTCAGTCTTCCCAGGACCCTGAGAACCTTCCTGGTCCCCCTAAAAATACGACCCTAATTAATAAGGCTCCAATGATTAAAAACCACCTTTATCCAGTTTTAAATCCCAGAGACACATTGACCCCTGGGAAGGACGCTATCTTGGAGAAGGAAGCAGCTCTCTACCATTCAGAAGACCCGCAACCTCTCAGGACCCTGCCACAGCCTACAGGATTTACACATCCACCTCCCTCCTATATCCCTCCTGCCTTTTGTGCTCTGGCCCTTCAGGGGCCAAGTGCCCCCCCAGATATTTTTTCCCTACTTCCCCTACCTAACCTCGCTCCCTTGCCAGCATCCTTCCAACATAGACGGGAAGAGATGCAACTTTTAAAATAATTAAATTCCCTTGACTCTGAGCTCTCTTCATTAGCCTTAGCTATGGAGTCAATGCAAGCTGGCCCACAGCGGTCTAATACAAAGTCGAAGCCACTCCATCAGCCTGTTCTCACCTTCCCAGTCACCACCAGTCAGATAGATAAGCCTGCCCAGGCTGCGGTCAAAGACTTCGATGAGGAACAAGAGGAGGAAGTGGGGGAAATGGATCAAGGAGATCAGGACTCAGAGGATGAGGAGTTCACCCCTGGGCAGGAAGGAACCCAGAGTCTGCAAAAAATTAAGCCTATGTTTTCTTGAAAAACTTAATAAGGTTTGTGCTCACTATGGCCCCACTGTGCCCTACACGTTGGCTTTATTAGAAATCCACAGCGCACAATGGCTTACTCCCAATGATTGGAAATTTTTAGACCAAGCTACCTTCAGTGCCGGAGACTTCCTGTTATGGAATGCAGATTTCGAAGACAATGTCGGGAAACTGCTCAAATAATTTTAACTAAGGCCTCCTCTGAATCTGGGACTTAAGTTAAGCTAGTGGGCAATGCGCCTTTTGACACTAAAAATAACAGGCACGTTTCCCTCCTGGACTCTTGGCGCAGACTCAGATGGCTGGTTTTCCTGCTTGGTGACACCTCCCTCAAAAGGCCTCGGCTACCAATTCCCTGGCAAAAATTTGACAAGTGCCCCATGAGCCTTATAGGTAGTTTGTTCCCCGGCTTAACCTAGCTACGGAATGCTTGCATGAACCAAGCGAAGGTGAAAGCACCTATGTAAAACATCTTGCCTTTGAAAATGCCAACCCAGCATGTCAGGATGTTCTTCAACCACATAAGGATAAAGGGAAACTTTCTGAATTTATTAGACTCTGTGCAGGCGTGGGTGCAGCCCATGCCATGGGTCTCGCTTTAGGGGCCGCCTTTACCAAGGCGTTTCACAATCCTGGCTCACGTACTTGCTTTACTTGTAAACAACCTGGCCATTTTGCATGTGGGTGTCCGACAGGCAAACAAAGCCTAGGAATAGCGTCTCCTCAAACTGGGGCTTAACCGCCCCCAGCTACCCTTTTCCATAGAAGTGGTAAAGGTCATCACTGGGGCAGTGAGTGTAGATCTAAGACAAATGCTCTCAGACAGCCTATTTCTTCCTGCTTCTCGGGAAACTCCCTGCGGGGCCAGCCCCTGGCCACAACATCCCCCAGGACAAACACAGGAGCAATAAGGTTTGTTCCCTCCCAAACTCCCAACCTACCACAAAATCCTTCTCCACAATTGCCTCCCTCCAACTAGCCACCGCAGGCAGTGCAAAATTGGACCTCTGTGCCACCACAGTTACAATATTAGACTCAATGCAAGGGCCCCAGATAATACCCACTGGAATTATGGGTCCCCCTCCATCTCATACATGTGCCCTTATTCTTGGAAGAGCCTCCACTACCATTCAAGGTGTTCAGGTCTTCGCTGGCATTAATGATAATGATTTCACTGAAGAAATAAAAATACTGGCCACTGCTATTAATGGAGTTGCCGCCATCCCAGCAGGAACAAGACTTGCACAATTAATTCTCCTTCCCTTGGATTCAGGAGGCATTTCCACCACCCAAACCTACCTCGGGGGGCTGCCTTCTTAGGCTTCTCTGATGTGTATTGGGTTCAACCCATTTCTCACAATAGACCCACCCTTACCTTACTTACTGAAGGAAAGGAATTCCAAGGAGTTCTAGATATTGGAGCTGATGCCACAATTATTTCTCAAAAATACTAGCCATCAGGTTGGCCCCTCACTCCATCCTTGACTGACCTTAAAGGGATAGGAAAATAAAAAAATCCTCTGGTCAGCTCAAGGTCTATTAGCTGCACTGATAAAGATGGTAATAAGTCAACTGTCACTCCTTTCGTTGATTCTGACCTCCCTGTTAACGTATAGGGTGGAGATATTTTGAGTCATTGGAAGTTATTCTCGCCAGTCCCAATTCCATGGTGACTCATCAAATGCTTCCTATGAATTTTGTTCCTTGTACAGGCCTGGGGATACTGAAACAAGGACTGGTGGAGCCTATACAACCCATAATAAAAACAAATACATGTGGACTTGTGTATTCAGATTTTTAGTGTCGGTCCCTGACCCTCCTGTACCCCATGCAGATAAAATTATTTGGGAGACTCAGACTCCTGTGTTGGTGGATCAGTGGCCCCTTACCCAAGAAAAATTGGAGGCTGCCTCCACATTAGTGCTGGAACAGCTGGCAGCCGGCCATGTAAAGCCCTCAACCTCACCATGGATTACTCCTATTTTTATTATCAAGAAAAAATCAGGCAAGTGGCGCCTTTTACAATATTTGTGTGCCATTAATAAAGTTATGTGCCCGATGGGAGCACTACAGCCAGGCATTCCCACACCAGTGGCGATTCCAAAAACCTATTGTAAAATGGTTATTGACTTAAAAGATTGCTTTTTTACCATTCCTTTACATCCTGAGGATAGACCCTATTTTGCCTTTAGTCTCCCTCGCATTAATTTTCTGGGCCCTATGCAGAGATTTCAATGGAAGGTTCTTCCCCAAGGTATGGCCAACAGCCCTAGTCTTTGCCAAAAATACGTTGCTCAAGCAGTAGACCCTGTGAGAGAGCGATGACCACAAAATTATATTTTACATTATATGGATGATTTGTTAATTGCTGCACCTAATACCCATGACCTTAATAATTGTTACTTGGACTTTTACAAAACCTCACTACCTTGGGACTACAGATAGCTCCAGATAAGTTTCAAACACAGGACCCTTATACCTATTTGGGCCTTAAACTTCAAGATAATCAGATCCAAATTCCTAAAATACAACTATGTGTGGACCATATTCACACACTTAATGATTTTCAAATATTACTGGGGGATATTCAATTGCTAGGAACATATTTAAAATTACCCACTTGTGTACTTTTGCCCCTTAATGATATTTTGATAGGTGATTCCACCCCTCCTCCCCTCAAAAGCTTACTCCCGAGGCATGACATGCATTAAACCAAGCCACAGAAGCCATTGCCCAAAAGTTTGTTACACAAATTTCTTATAACCTTCCTCTGGTTCTGGTTATTTTCCACACTCCTCATACACCCACAGGAATATTTTGGCAGCGAGATCCACATTTTAAAAATAAAGGCTGCCCCTTGCTTTTGGTCCTTGTACCCACCACATCCTCCAAGGTTATTACTGTTTATCTTGCTCAGGTAGCTTCTCTTATTTTTAAAGGTCGTTTGCTTTCTCGACAACATTTTGGCAAAGACCCTGATAATATTTTAATTCCATATACTAAGGACCAAACCCTTACTACAATTTTTACTACAGACATGGATGAATGGGATATTGCCCTATCAGGCCTTTTGGGAACAATTCATAACCACATCCCCAATGACCCCCTTTTAAATTTTGTCCAGTTACATCCATTTATTTTTCCCAAAATTACTCAAAAGGCTCCCATTCCTCAAGCCCTTACCTTTTTTACAGACGGTTCCAGTAATGGCCGTGCAGTCTTTGTTGTCAATAACAAGCCTACCACCTTTGATACTGTCTATCAGTCAGCTCAGTTTGTGGAATTGTTCGCCATAACACAAGTTTTTATAAAGTTTTTTGATAATCTTGTTAATATTTATACAGACAGTGCCTACATTGCTCATTCTGTGCCCCTTCTGGAGATTTCACCCACCATTAAGGCTTCTTCCAATTCCCCCTTTCTGTTTCACCGGCTTCAGCAGCTAATTCAGGCCAGAAAACATCCATTTTCCTTAGGACACATCATGACACACTCTGACCTTCTGAGCCCTCTAACACAAGGTAATGCCCAAGCTGATGCAGCAACACGTTCCATCTTTCCAATTTTTGTTGGCTCCATTCAAAAGGCCATGGAGTTACACAATCTTCACCATCTAAATTCCCAGAGCCATCGATTACTTTGGAAAATTACCAGGCAACATGCATGAGAAATAGTAAAAGCATGCCCTGCTTGCACTGTCTCCCTCCCTATTCAACACTTGGGAGTTAACCCCCGAGGATTACTGCCCAATCAGATTTAGCAAATGGATGTTATTCATTTTCCTGAATTTTGAAAAACCAAATATATATACGTTTCTATAGATACCTTCAGCGGCTTTATTTTTGAATCACCACATTCTTGAGAGGCTAACAAAGATGTCCTTTCTCATCTTGTTACAGCCTTTTTCGTAATGTGTAAACCAATACATATTAAAACAGATAAATGTCCTGCATATACCAGTGCCAAGTTTAAACAGTTTTGTGCTACCTTGCAATTTTGTCATACTACTGAAATTCCATACAACACTCAGGGCCAAGGCATGTGGAACTTGCCCAGCTTACCTTAAAGACTTGGCTATCCCGTCTTAAGGCTTCCGCCCTTGTATTTACCACTCCCAGGGATCGCCTTAACCATGCATTATTTGCCCTTATTTTTCTTACCCTAGACAGTGAAGGCCATTTGGCCACAGACAGACACTGGCATCCTTCATCCAATTCTGTTCGCACACCTGTTATGTGGTGCAATCCCATTACAAATAAATGAAAACGCCCACATCCTATCCTCATCAGGGGATGAGGCTCAGCTTGTGTTTTGGACCAAGAGCAAGCATCCCCAAGATGGTTACCAGAATGCCTGGTTAAACAGGTAAATTACTTACCTCAACCCAGGGACAGAGGCCCTCCCCCTGAGGACAAATTTTCCTCCATTTCAGATACAGCCAACAATCTGTGCGAGGATCCTGCTTAAGGCACTTCTGCTGAACAGGTTTGAACACAGAGGCCTTGGACCTCTAATTTCCAACATCATGGGGTACCTTTTTGCCCCCCCCCGTGAATGCAAAGGAGGATTTTGGACTGAGGCTCCCACTAGTTGGGCGCAGACTGCTGACTGCATGACTAAGGTGACTTACCTCCGTGCCAAGGTTGACCATAATCTCGGAGGAGTTCATCAGCCTAAATGGGTATGTGTTAACAAGCCAAAGATTATTCCCCCTAGTACAAGTAAAGCTCTCCAAAATTGTTCTGCAACTTGTACGCATACCCAGGCGATGCATGTCTCTTGTAATGCGTCGGCTTCACTTTGTGTTAATAAACAGGGAGAACAATTTTTTGAAGCCTCCCTAACTAAAACTCATGCAGCAGGGGGACCACTATTCATTATACCCCCATTCTCTTTGACCATGGAGGAGATGGCAAATACACCAAGCTACAGTCAGCTGGGTGCCAAGGCACTGTCGGAAAACCTTCCTACTGGCCCATTAAGGCCCCTACAGGGGTCTCTGATGGTGGAGGACCCACTTATTCTGTCAAGCATCCTCAGATAATCAAACTTTTGAAACCCCAAATCCCTGAGCTCACATATCATCCCTTAATGTAGCCTAAATCCCAGTTCCCAGGTTTAGATACCAATACATTAGATATTTTGCAAACTACATTCTCCTAGCTTAATAATTCGAACCCCACCCTTGCTGGTGATTGCTGGCTCTGCATGACAACAGGGGCAATCATGCCTATGGCAGTTCCTATTAATTCTATCATGGACAATGATAATACATGCCAACCCGGATTTCCCTTTAAAGTACAGCCTATAGGCACTTTTACATTATTTCTTTTAGGCGCGATGCAGAATAATACCTATGATATTGATGTTCGACATACTTCCTTTGGAAATTGCTCAACAGTATAAAATTATTCCTCACCCACCCCATCTCTTTGTCCCTCCAATGGCACAGTTTTTATGTGTGGAGGAAACTCGGCCTTCCCACGCTTCCAGCGAATTGGACCATTGGTTGTGTTCTTGCTTTATTACTCCCTGATATAACTATTGTCCCAGGAGATGAACCTCTACCAATTACTAGCCTAGACACTTTAGTCAAAAGACATAGGTGGGCAATACAGGCTTTACCACTCATTGCCAGCCTTGGAATAACAGCTGCTGTGGGCACAGGTACAGTGGCTTAGGCACGGCTATTCACTCTTACCATCGCCTGTCTCAACAACTTATAAATTATGGACAAACTTTATCAGGAACCATTAAAGATTTGCAGGACCAAATAAATTCCCTGGCAGAAGTGTTCCTTCAAAACAGACGAGGCTTAGATTTGCTGACAGCTAACCAGGGAGGTATTTGCTTAGCCTTAGGGGAACGATGCTGCTTTTATGCAAATAAATCAGGCATAGTACGCATTAAAATTAAGCAGCTTCAAGAAGATCCAGAAAAGAGACAAAGGGAACTATTTGAAAATCCCCTCTGGATTGGGCATAATGGATTTCTACCCTACCTTCTTCCCCTATTAGTCCCTTTGTTGGGTTTACTTTTAATGGTGTCCATAGGCCCCTGCATTATAAAGAGGCTGGTACAATTTATTAAAGAACAGATTAATATTTTGGTTTCTAAGCCCATACAGGTCCACTATCATGGTCTGGAGATGGAAGACAGCACTGCCAACATTTAAAAGAATGTTCAACCCTTCTCACAGGCTTATTAAGTTTACATCCCGACAGATCTCTCTTTCTTACAGAAAACTATAAGTAACAGCTCTGAGCAACCATCTTCTACCCTTGCAATAAGGGTTCGTACTCCATGGGCCCCTCCGCTTGGGGGAGGACACACCCTTGGAATGAGCACGTTAGGCCATAATAACGGAGGGTCCAGGAAGGACTGCAGGAGGATGGATCCACGGATCCCCAAACACAAGACCTCTGAATGACACGCTCTGGTGCATGGCGGTTGGCATGCTATCCCCTCAAAGACGTCTCCTCCAAAAACATGCCAAAGCCAACACGAAATCTCCTAGGAAAGATGCTCGCTCAAATCAGGAGATATTCTAAGGCATCCTAGAGAAACAGAGCCACTATCACCCCCTAAATCCATGGCCTGTAAGGTATGGTCGAATATTTTATATAACAAAAAGGGAGATGTCAGGGGCTAGAAGGAAGTTCTCCTTCAAAAAATAGACTGACACAAGAAACAGCCCCCTGGGACACAACCTGCCTGGGAGACATCCCACAGCCATCTATCTCCTTTTGACATCCGGCTACCATCTGTCTACCTGAAACATCCTGAGGTTATCTCACCCTGTGAAGACATCCAGCAACTGCCGATAAGAGAGCTTTCCCATCCGCAGCATATAAATACCCTCTGAGAATAATAAAAGTTTGCAGCATGATCAGAACTCCTGTCTTGCTGTCATCTCTCGTGTCTCTTGTCCCTTCATTCCTCCCCAACTAGGATCGACACCCAAGTTGATGTGTCCTGCCAGCCGGGCCATCTGACACTAACCCATACCCTCCTAGACTCTGA
The DNA here is from genome assembly GCF_048772815.1 of Callospermophilus lateralis. NCBI lineage: Eukaryota > Metazoa > Chordata > Mammalia > Rodentia > Sciuridae > Callospermophilus > Callospermophilus lateralis. The sequence continues at coordinate 1,365,914 of NW_027513484.1, forward strand.
TGACAAATCCTAATATGATGGAGAAAAATAACCCAAACAGAATAGAAATACAAGCAGTTCAGAGGAGGTATGGTGTATAGTTGCACTTGCCTTTTGCATGATATAGGGTAGGTGTTATAAATCTAGTTAATTTTTAATTGAAATAGTTCTCCATGTGTTTTTAAAGTTAACAAATATGTGAATTCCTGTCTCCCTTTCTCTGTAGCCGATTCAGCACATGTATTTTTATATGCACATATAGAATCCTACCTGGTATCAGAAGTACATTCTTGTGAGGTGGCTGATTTGGAAGATACAAATTGTGAGAAGAGATCACTCCTCCTAAACGCTGTTGGAACAGAAAATTCAACCTATGGGTGAGCCTCCTAGTAGAACAACATTATACATAAATCCATGTTCAGTAAATTAAATATTTTTGCATCTGTGGATGATATATACTTCATGATGAATTTCGATTGGCATATATATTGCTACATTTTATTGTCTGGGTGTGTGTGTTGTGTGTGTGTGTGTGGGGGGGGGGTATATATATATATATATATATATATATATATATATATATATACACTCTGCAAATATTTCAAAATATGAAATATATGTGTCTTACATATACTACCTAAATTCATTCATGTTCATGTATGTGGATTTATAATCAACTTTTCACAATATTATTCTCAGAAATATTCATCCACCTGAATTACATATTTGTTTTCTAGTACTGAAAACTAACTTCAGTGAGTGGTGCATACAATCCTAATATTTCTACAGTAACTGACCCAGTTTAACATCAATGCAACTAGATTCCTCTTGGATATGATGTCTATGTTGAAGTTCATTTTATTCAACACTGGTACATTACTATTTGTTCAGTTTATACACATCATAGGATATATATTTCATCAACAACTTCAATAATTTATAGGATTTTGATTCACTTTCAATCATTTCCTGATTCAGAACACATGTATTCCTCCAGGTTACTTGATTGTTTTTTCATGAAACTTCTTTCCAAACGCCTTTATTTTCGATTTCCATAATCATTTTGAAGAAAAACTGACACACTCTTCATGATAAACCATAACCCTAATATTACCATTAGATGTATTTCTGGTTGGAATGAATGATTGCATATAAATATACGATTTTCTGTTTATTTTCAGATATCAATTCAATCGAATATTAAAAGTTGGAACAAGTTATAACATTTAATCACAGTATCGTCTATTCATAAATTATCTCTATGTTCATAGACACAGAGTAAATCTATTTGTAACCCCAATACTAATTTTTTCATCTTCAAAATGTTGCTCCCAGAAATGGTGGAAGAAATACTCATGTCACCTAATCTACATATACATTTTATCACAGTAATATTCTGGACACAAAAAGAAGAGGTCACACTTATGATTGTATCAAAGCCTAAATGAAAAGTGAGCATAGATTACTGAAAACATTCATGTCCAGTGTGCCTAATGCTCTCAAATGTCAATCCTATTGGTGACTACATATTTGTTTCTTCTTAAGACTATATTTTGAACCTCAACCCTGTTGCAAATGTCTAATCCTATCACTCAATTTATACTTTGCCTGATTTCCTAATGTCTCTATTGATGTCTGCTTACCTAAATATTTTCCCCAGTTCACCATTGTGACTGACCCTTCACGTGTGCTGACATTTACATTCACTCTCTACCTGATACACTATTGTTAAGAACTTTTGGTCCAAATTCTGTACTCAGTCTTCTTCTGAAACTTATCGAATATCTTCCTAATCCTACCGACTATCCCTGTTCTAGTGGATGTTCACTTCTACATTCAATCATCCAAGGTACAAGGTCCTATGCCATTGATTATCGTTTTATCTGAAACACCTGTGCAGAACGTATATCAAAGCTAAGTATCCCAATCAATAGCGCAATGCCCTTCAGGGCTTCAAATCTTACCTAGATTTTTGTTTTCATACTTATATTTCACCTATATATTCTTATAAATATCACAGGTTCCCAATACCATTATTCATCAATTAGAATAATTCCTAACCCAAATCAAACCTGTTATTAACCCTAACCATACACTGTTCCCTCAATCTAACTTTACAGAAGAGGAGGGACCAAGTTGGTCTTACAATACAGGAATGTAGAAAATCTTCCACCTGTTGTAAAACTCAAAGGTCCATGAAGAAGTGATCCCTGGAGAACATGTAGGCAGCCATGAAGGACCTGAGAGAGCAAACGTCATTTTCCATTGCAAACAACCTGGTCAGGATGAAGGGTTGTGTCTGAATCAGCCTCTCTGTTCATAATGTAGAGAAGATTGACACAAACAGTCCTGTTTGGAGAGCTGTTCCTGGGTGCCTATGGTTCATATACCATTCTAACTTGTGAAAGTGTCACAGGAAGTAGGAGAAGCCTCGATCTCATGGGACCCTTGGAAGCAACTGTTAGGACAAAGTGGTTGCCAAAGCAGTGACCTCATTCAGTTCCTGAAGGAAGTGACCTCACCTCACTTCCTTGGTCATGGAACTCTCGGTACTTGGGATCCAGGAAGCAAGGTACCAAGAGCCTGTCCCAGTCCCAGTCCCAGTGGGCTCACTTGTTTGGATTTACCAAGGACAGAGTCAGTCTTTCATGGTACCTACAGATATGAGGATGGCCAACTGCCAGGAAAACTCAGAAGAGGGGCCATTTCTGAGAAAGCAGATAGTGGCTCACCGCTGGCTCCTGACAAGTTCACAGAGTTGGTGATTTCCGGGGATCATAAGTTGGCCCACCAGTCAGAAGACACTCTGGATAGTCACAGACATACTTTGTAGAAGGTGGTGCCTCTGTGGTTGTCAGTGTGGGTTTGTCGTTTTGTCTCATGTTCTGAGAATAGGTAGAAAAGGCGGTTTGTTTGATTTGGAGTGAACTGTTTATAGTAAGTCGTTTGGCAAGCAAGAGTTCCTATGTCTGTGTATCCCACTGTGTCCATGGTTTTAGACATTAGAAAACAGAATGCATCAATTGTTGTGTCCTGTCTAGTAGAAAGCTTCCCAGCATTCATCCTGCCGAATTTATGAATAGATTTCAGCTTGCCTTATGGATGAGCAACATGTGGTATCTTCCAAAATTCCTGCATTCTTCATGAATTCTGGCTACTCTCCAGAATAGGCTCATGGTTTTGTGTCCAAGATATGTAGCAGTTCCAAGCCCTGTGACATCGCCATGTACTGGATAGCTGAAGGGAATGTCGAGCATCTCAAAAAACTCAGATATAAGTGTGACCATGATAGTCTAAGTGGAGAAACCCTGCTTTGGGCCTTTTGCTTACCTATTGTTCTGTTGCCCTGAATGTCAGGAAGGTCTTTGCCTCAAGACATTCGTTTGTGAAGCCTGAAGAAAACAGGTTCAAATGGAAATGAATGGACATCACCTGTGGATCTTTGCTTAATTCCTTTGGAAATTGAAGTGTCTGAATCAGCCTCTTGGCCCTGTGTGAGGCCGTGGCTTAGATTCTCAACCCGTGAAGAATCTAAAGAAACATCACATGTGTGCATCCAAAACAAAAATGGCCAAAAGTGCAGTTATTGTGGATGAAGTCTCTCCCCATTCTCTGTGAGGTTCCTGACCTCCATCAAGTTAGAATAGGGATCCTTTGGGCCAAATCATTTCTTCAAAGCCCTAAAGAGTCTTGCCCATAATTGCTTGAATTTTCCCGTGACTACAATTCACATAAAGAATCCAAACTGCACAGTCAATACGCCTCAAATTGGAGAAACAGAGAAGTATTAACAGCAGGCCTATATGAACACTCCTGGTTCACAGGAGTGGTGTCCAGGCCACCCTGAATTTAGGCAAATTAGGGGCAAGAGAGATTATTTAGGAGACTGTCTTGAGCTTCGCCCCTCGTGGAAAATTCCAGCGATAGGTTATGATGAGTGTCTATATAAAAGAACATGAGGGCCATGTGGGAGTGTTTTGGTTTTAATTGTGGTTGTTAGTGTGGTGGTTGGAAGAGATGACTGGGTCCACCTTGACATGAACTCTGGTGTTTTTCCCCTTAGAGACTGAGTTCTGGAACTGACCTCAGAAAAGTATTGCCATTAATTGTGTTGGGATTTTAGGAGGCCATGCATGAGAGTCGCCCTTGGAAACTGAGATCAAGGCCCAGGGTGGCTATCAACAGAGCACTGGGAATCACAGCCAAGATATCACATAATTTTCTTCTGAAAGACTTGGCAGCCATAGTTGAGAGTCAAAAGACACATGGACCTCACATTGTAGAACTCAATGGGCCTGGCTTCATTTGACCTTTTGGCCATTCTTTGGGAAGAATTACCTGTGAGATTTCTCCAGAGCTTTCATTGAAATGAGCTTCGTCAAGATTAATGGTTCTGGAATGAACTGAAACTCAGAGTGCCTCCAATGTCATTGTTGAAATATGGCTAGAAAAATACCATGAAATTTTTGAAATTTCCATGACCAGCTAGCACAGGAGAACCTTTGGATGTCCTGTTGCTGATCATGAGTATAACAGACAGTGCCTTGATTGACTGGTTTTAATAAAAATTGTGTAAAACAGAGATGCCAATAAGTTGGAGCCTAATGATTAGTGGGCCTAGAGCATTGGTAGGCAGTTGTGTGATAAAACATCTGTAGTGGGGCCATGTGGATCTGCCATTGGCTTCCAAATGGCTTGTGACTGACATGATGCAGCCAGCAGTCCCTTCTAAGTAAAGGCATGTTGTTATATGGAGAGGTTTCAGGGCAATGTTCAGAATCGATTTGCTATGGTCAATGGGGAAAGCTATGTGATATAGAAGCATGGTTGGTGCATTCTCCTGCAGAAATTGAAATACCACATGTGACAGAACTCCCTCCTGCACTGTGTCCCAGTTGAACTCCGTGTATTTCATGAAGCAAATACCAAACTCCCATTGTAGCAGCAAGAAACACCATGAAAATTGGAGGATGAACAAATGGCTTCACAGTCCACACAGGGAGACACTTAGAACCCAGTGGCCACAGTTTACCTACAAAGATCAAATTCAGGACTGGTGTCTCATGTTAATTGGAAAATAAGAAACTATGTTTTACAGGTCACATAGGTGCAGACCCAGCTTTGATGATCTCAGTACAAAGGAAGCTAAAGCTCCTGATAACAACATATGTTTCAAGTGCCCAACCTCAGAGGCAATTTCTCAAGAAGTCTTTAGGCCAGCAGAGCTCCATGTTTATAGAGTGTTCACCCTGTCCCTTACTTTTGGAAACTCCTGTACCACCTTCAAGGTAGTGAACTCCTTAGCATATTCCATTCCAGATAAGTATTCACTGATTTTCTAATTCTTCTCCTCTAATTATGTCTTACTTGGGGCGAAGATAATGTCAAGCCATTGTTCTGGAGGAGTGGGAAGATTTTGTGTGGCACATATTTGCATACACATTGGATACATTTTCCAATTTTCCATTCGAAATACTGAATCCCTGACTCTAACCCCTACCATACTAGACTCTGACTACTAATCGTAATATGATAGAGAATAATAACCAAAACAGAATAGAAATACAAGCAGTTCAGAAGAGGCATGGTGTATAGTTGGAATTGCCTTTTGCATTATATAGGGTAGGAGTTATAAATCTAGTCATTTTTTTGTTGAAATAGTTCTCCGTGTGTTTTGAAAGTTAACAAATATGTGAATTCCTGTCTCCTTTTCTCTGTAGCCTATTCAGCACATGTAATTTTATATGCACATATAGAATTGTACCTGGTATCACACGTACATTTTTGTGAGGTGACTGACTTGGCAAATACAAATTGTGAGAAGAGATCACTCCTCCTAAATGCTGTTGGAACTGAAAATTCAACCTATGGGTAAGCCTCCTAGTTGAACAACATTATACATAAATCCATGTTCAGTATATGAATATTTTTGTGTCTGTGGATGATATGTATTTCATGATGAATTTCGATTGGCATATATATTGCTAGTTTTTAATGTCTGTGTGTGTGTGTGTGTGTATATATATATATATATATATATATATATATATATATATACTCTCCAGATTTTTCAAAATATGAAATATTTGTGTCTTATTTTGCACTCCATAAATTCATTCATATTCATGTATGTGGATTTATAATCCACTTTTTAAAAAATTATTCTCAGAAATATTCATCCACCTGAAATACATATTTTTTCCTAGTACTGAAACAGTTTTCAGTAAATGGTGCATCCAAATCCTAATATTTCGGCATTGCAAGATGGCTGTGAAGACAGTGTATCACACCCAGTGTACCCTGCCACTGCGCAAGTGAATAACGAGTTAGAGGGATGAAAAACTATCTTGTTAGGATCTTACAGGAAAATGGGTGTTTACCGAAACCTAGAAGAATGATTTCCACCACCGAGGTCAGGTAATTGAGTCTCAAACACAAGCCACTTGTGCAACTGGAGATCCATTCTGATTGATCCGCGTGACCTGCCCTGTGTCTACAAATGGTGAGGCACCACGGAGAAGCGACCAGCAAGCAGGGAGAAACGTTGCTGGGGATTCTGTGGAATCATGCTGGCTGAGCATCCACTGAGCCCCCAGCTGAATTCGGGATTTCAGACGGGGAAGTTAGCAGTACATTTCTATGCCCCAAAGCGGAAACTCCACAAAGGAAACCAACAGCCACCATCTTGGAGAGCTGAAGTAACCACCACCACTCCCTGACAGATTGCAAGAATAAAACAGGTGTGTGTTTCTCAGCTCATCTCACATACAGAGGGGAATTCGCATAAAATATCTCCTAGGCTTTTGGGGGAGGGATAATCAGAGCAAGTCTGCATAAAGACTGGAGGAAAACTACAGGCACCTGACCTTCATCTCCCCTTCCCATCAGTGGCAAAAATGAAACTTGTCTAGCCAGTGCGGGGCGATGGGCAAGCGAAAAAAATTAAAACAATAGAGTTCCAGGGTTCCCAATAGACACCCTCCCCACCCAACAAACGGCAGACCCAGAGAACAGTTTGAGCTGCCGAGAAGCATCACTCAGGAGAAATCTGGTCTAGCAGGAGAAATCAGGACTAGCAGGATAAACCAAGGGACTAGAGGCCAGGCCCTCCTGACTGGTTGGCTGGAGAACGCCGGCCCACTGCCAGTGTGACTGGGCAACTGGATACCACCTTCCTGCTGGCGCCAGCCCACCTGCTGATGCTATGTCTTGACGGCTGGAGAATGCGCGCCTGCTGGCGACCGAACGCGCAACTGTGTGGCTAGAGATCACCCAACAGCCGAAGACAGACCACAAGCTGCCCGCACTACTGGGTGGCTGGAGACTGCCGGCCTGCCAGCGACCGGGAGCTGAAACGAACCAGAGACAATCCAGTCCACCCACCCAATTCGGACACTCCGGCAAGGAGCCTGGGGCCCACCACAGCAGAGAGATGACATCACTGGAGCTCGGCCGTCAGAATTCCTTAACAGCGGAATCCACTTAAGCAGGCATAGTCTACCAACACAAAGGAGAGAAAACAGAGACATATAAACCCATAACAAATCTATAGAAGAGAGCAGAAACACAGCAATCAAATAGAGCTGGAAAATGACGTGAACATCATGAAAAAACAAGGGAAAACAAGGTGTACAAACAATGAAGGACAACTTAATACTACAGGAAAACCTAGAAGCATCAGAAACAGGGATAGGGAAAAAACTTAAGTCATACCTAACTCAGATGGAAAGGAATAAGAGAGAAGACATGAGGCAGCAAGTCTAAGCAATAAAAGTATATTTTGAAAATGAATTAAACAAACAAATTCAAATGGCAAAGAACAAGCTTTACAAGGAGATAGAGATCTTTTAAAAAATCATACAGTAATTCTAGAAATGCAGGAAACTATAAACCAAATTAAAAACTCAAACAAGAATATTACAAATAGACTAGATCAAGTAGAAGTCAGAACATCAGATAATGAAGACAAAGTTTGTCAACTTGAAAAGAATATAGTCAACACAGAAAACATGCTTAAATCCCATGAGCAACTATTCAAGAGATATGGGATGTCATAAAAAAAAACAAAATTGGGAGTCATCGGGATAGAAGAAGGCATAGAAATTCAAACCGAATGAATGAACAACATATTAAATGAAATAATTCTAGAAAACTTCCCAGAGATGAAAGATGGAATGGATTGCCATATCCTGGAAGCCTACAGGACCTGAAACATTCAAAACCATAATAGACAAACTCCAAGACATATAATTATGAAGATAGCCAACATACAGAACAAGGAGAGAATATTATAAGCTACGAAAGAAAGTAGGCAGATAACATTCAGGGGTAAACCAATAAGGTTAACAATTGATTTTTCATCACAGACTTTGAAAGTGAGAAGATCTTTGAACAATGTATTTCAAACACTGAAAAATAATGGATTCCAAACAAGAATACTGTATCCAACAAAATTAAGCTTCAGATTTGACAATGAAATTAAGTCCTTCCTGATAAATAAAAGCTAAAAGAATTTGCAGACAGAACACCAGCACTGCAAAGCATTTTGAGCAAAATACTACAAGAAGAGGAATTGAAAAATAGTGCCCAAAACTAACAGCGGGAGGTATCTCAGTAAAGGGGTAAGAAAAAAACCAAAAAGTAAAAACTACCCAAATTAAAATAAATAAATAAATAAACATGACTGGAAGTACAAATCATATTTCAATTGTAACCTTAAATGTTAAAAATCTAAACTCACCAATCAAGAGACATAGGCTAGTAACCTGGATCAAAAAAATAAATCCAACAATATGCTGCCTTCGGGAGACTCATATGAAAGGTAAAGACATACACAGGCTGAAAGTGAAAGGTTGGAAAAAATCATACCACTCATATGGCCCTCGGAAGCAAGCAGGAGTGGCCATACTCATATCATATAAAATCAACTTCAAACCTACGTTAATCAAAAGGGATAAAGTAGGACACTATATATTGTTAAAAGGAACCATCCACCAACAAGACATAACAATTATCAATTGGTATGCACCAAACAATTGAGCTGCAACGCTCATAAAACAAACTCGCCTCAAGTTCAAGAGTCAAATAGACTACAACACAATAATTATGGGTGACTTCAACACACCGCTCTCGCCATTAGACAGATCCTCTATAAAAAACTGAATAAAGAAACTATAGAATTCAACAGCACAATCAATAACCTTGACGTAACCGACATATATAGAATACATCAACCATCATCAAGTAGATACACTTTATTCTCAGCAGCACATGGATCCTACTCCAAGTTAGACCATATATTATGCCATTGGTCAATTCTTAGTGAATATAAAGGCGTGGAGAAAATACCATGCACCATATCTGATCATAATGGAATGAAACTGGAAATCAATGATAAAAGAAGGAAGGAAAAATCCTACATCACATGGAAAATGAACAATATTCTACTGAATGATCAATGGGTTACAGAAGACACAAAGGAGGAGATAGAAATATTTTTAGAATCAAATGACAATACAGACACATCATACTGGAATCTATGGGACACAAAGAAGGCAGTTTTAAGAGGGAAATTCATTTCTTGGAGTTCTTTCCTCAAAAAAAGAATAAAACAACAAATAAATAAACTCACAGTACACATCAAAAACCTAGAAAAGGAAGAGCAAAACAACAGCAAATGTAGTAGAAGACAAGAAATAATTAAAATTAGAGTAGAAATCAACGAAATTGAAACAAAAAAAAAACATTGAAAAAATTGATAAAACTAAAAGTTGGTTCTTTGAAAAAATAAATAAGATTTACAGGCCCTTAGCCATGCTAAGGATGAGAAGAAGAGAGACAACTGAAATTACTAACATACGGAATGAAAAAGACAATATCACAACAGACAGTACACAAATACAGAAGATAATTAGAAAGTATTTTGAAACCCTATATTCCAATAAAATAGAAGATAGTTAAAATATCGATAAATTTCTTATGTCATACGATCTGCCCAGATTCAGTCAGGAAGAAACACACAATTTAAACAGACCAAAAACAAAGGAAGAAATAGAAGATGCCATCAAAATACTACTAACCAAAAAAGCCCTGGACCTGATGGGTATAGAGCAGAGTTCAAAAAAACCTTCAAAGAAGAATTAATACCAATACTTTTCAACTATATCAAGAAATAGAAAAATAAGGAGCTCTTCCAAATTCATTCTCGGAGTCCAAAATCACCCTGATCCCAAAACCAGACAAAGACACTTCAAAAAAGAAAACTACAACCAATATCTCTAATGAACTTGGATGCAAAAATTCTCAATGAAATCCGTGTGAATTGAATCCAAAAGCATATCAAAATAGTTGTGCACCATGATCAAGTTGGATTCTTCCCTGGAATGCAAGGCTGGTTCAATATACGGAAATCAATAAATGCTATTCACCACATCAATAGACTTAAGGACAAGAACCATATGATCATCTCGATAGATGTAGTAAAAACATTCGACACAGTTCAGCATCCCTTTATGTTCAAAACACTAGAAAAACTAGAAATAACAGGAACTTACCTCAACATTGTAAAAGCTATATATGCTAAACCTCAGGCTAGGATCATCCTAAATGGAGAAAACTGAAGGCATTCCCTCTGAAATCTGGAACAAGACAGGGATGCCCTCTATCACCACTTCTATTCAATTTAGTTCTTGAAATACTAGCCAGAGAAATTAGACAGACAAAAGAAATTAAAGGCATAAAAATAGGAAAAGAAGAACTTGAATTATCGCTATTTGTGGATGACATGGTAATATATTTAACAGACCCAAAAGGGTCTACAAAGAAACTGCTAGAGTTAATAAATGAAGGATATAAAACCAACACGCATAAATCAAAGGCATTCCTGTATATCAGAAACAAAACTTCTGAAATGGAAATGAGGAAAACCACTCCATTCACAATATCCTCAAAGAAAATAAGATACTTGGAAATCAACCTAACAAAAGAGGTGAAAACCACAGAACCCTAAAGAGAGAGATAGAAAAAGATCTTAGAAGATGGAAAAATGTACCCTGTTCATGGATAGGCAGAACTAAATTCATCAAAATGGCGAAATTACCCAAAGTTCTATACAGGTTTAACGCAATGCCAATCAAAATCCCAATGGCATTTCTTGTAGAAATGATAAAGCAATCATGAAATTCATATAGAAAAACAAAAGACACAGAATAGCAAAAGAAATTCTAAGCAGGAAGTGTGAATCGGGAGGTATAGCGATACCAGAGTTCAAACTTTACTACAAAGCAATAATAACAAAAACAGTGTGGTACTGGTACGAAAACAGGCAGGTGGACCAATGGTATAGAATGGAGGACAGAGAAACCAATCCACAAAATTACAACTTTCTTATATTTGATAAAGTGGCTATAAACATGCAATGGATGAAGGATAGCATCTTCAACAAATGGTGCAGAGAAAATTAGAAATCCATATGCAACAAAATGAAACTGAATCCCGTTCTCTCACCATGCACAAAAGTTAAATCAAAATAGATCAAGGAGCTAGATATCAAATCAGAACACTGCGTCTCATAGAAGAAAAAGTTGGCTACGATCTATATACTGTGGGGTCAGGCTCCAAATTCTTTAACAAGACATCAATAGCCCAAGAGTTAATAACAAGAAAAAAACAAATGGGACTTACTTAAACTAAAAAGTTTTTTTCTCAAGAAGAGAAACAATAAGAGAGGTAAATAGACAGCCTACATACTGGGAACAAATTTTTACCCCTCACACTTCAGATAGAGCCCTAATATGCAGAATATACAAAGAACTCAAAATATTAAACAATAAGATAACAAATAACCCAATCAACAAATGGGCCGAGGACCTAATCAGACACTTCACAGAGGAGGACATACAATCAATCAACAAGTACATGAAAAAATGCTCACCATCTCTAGCAGTCTGAGAAATGCAAATCAAAACCACCTTAAGATACCATCTTACTCCAGTAAGATGAGCAGCCATTATGAAGTCAAACAACAATAAGTGTTGGCGAGGATGTGGGGAAAAGTGTACACTTGTACACTGCTGGTGGGACTACAAATTGGTGAGGCCAATTTTGAAAGAAGTATGGATATTCCTGGGAAAGCTGGAAATGGATCCACCATTTGACCCAGCTATCACCCTTCTTGGACTGTTCCCTGAGGATCTTAAAAGAGCGTACTATAGGGATACTGCCACATCAATGATCATAGCGGCACAATTCACAATAGCTAGACTGTGGAACCAACTTAGATGCCCTTCAATAGATTAATGGATAAAAAAAAATGTGGCATCTATACACAATGGAGTATTACACAGCACAAAAATGACAAAATCATAGAATTTGCAGGGAAATGGATGGCATTAGAGCATATTATGTTAAGCGAAGCTAACCAGTCCTTAAAAAACAAATGTCAAATGTCTTCTCTGATATAAAGAGAGCAAATAAGAGCAGAACAGGGAGGAAGAGCATGAGGAAAATATTAACATTAAACAAAGACGAATGGGGGGAGAGAAAGGGAGAGAGAATGGAAAGCTTATGAAAATTGTAGGAGACCCTCAATGTTACACAAAATCGCATATAAAATGTTGTGAGGGGAAGTGGGGGGGAAACAATGGAGAGAATTGAACAATAGCAGATGAGGTAGAGAGGGAAGATGGGAGGGGAGGAGAGGGTGGATAGTAGGGGATAGGAAAGGTAGCAGAATACAACAGTCACTAATATGCCATTATGTAAAAGTGTGAATGTGTAACCGATGTGATTCTACAATTCGTATTTGGGGAAAAAATGGGAGTTCATAACCCAATTGAGTCAAATGTATGAAAGATGATATATCTTGAGCTTTGTAATGTTTTGAACCACCAATAAAAATAAATAAATAAATAAAGGTTTAAAATTTAGTGGGAAGAAATCAGCTAAAAATGGGTTCAGATGTATTCATTTTGCTATGCAGAAACTATGTTTTGTGTAGTTGTAAATATCACAAATTTATTTTACCAGAAAATGCACATAAATTGAGATGAAAGGATAATTCACCTATCTTCATGAAAAATTCATAGCATTTTCTACACTTTTCATACTTCATTTTTTTCGTGAATATTTTGACATGGACAAGGTCTAGTCTTAGGCTATTCTTCCAGAATACTACCTCATCTGACAAGTTCGTACAATGTGTTGGATTGTTCTTTTCATCTTTTATTTAATAGTTTCTAGCTGATAATGTGTATTTTTCTTATCTTTATTTGGACATTATCTTTGCATTTTATGTTTTACTGGGGAAGAGACTCATCAAAAGCTCTTTATTATATGTATCAACAATCAAACATTTAGAGCATGCAATTATTCTTAATTTTGCATGAAAATAAATTTGTACCATTTTTCTTATAAAGATGTAGTATTATTAATAATGTCCCTACTGTAATAAGTAATTACTTACAAGAAGAATTAAACAATTGACTTTATATCAATTATGAACATGAAAAGTACTAAAATAAGTATTTGGCAATTAATACACAATTGATAGAAATAGAAATCACAAGAACGCCATTTAAAATGTCAGTGCATATGGTCCTTAAATAATAGGTTGTTCAAATAAAATTTCTCTAATTCATAAGAGTTAATATGCCATATTACAGCTTAATGTGATATAAAACCTTAAATTATCAGTATTGATAAATAAGAATGATACCTTTTTACTTAAATATGTTTATTTGATTTTCACTGTAAGATGTTAATTATGGAAGAATTGAGAATTAAGAAAGACTTGGTCTATATTATTTCTAACAGGAGAATCAAAGTACTTTTAAATATATATGTATATATATATATATATATATATATATATATATATAATATATGTAATGCATATGCATGAATATAGATACATATGTGTAATAAATGTATTGTAATATATCTATCAGGTGATTATAATTTTTACATTTTCTCAAGAAAAACAATGACTATAAAAAACAGTCTTAAACTTAAATTTCATAGCATACTACTGTTTGTAATGACATGAGAGAAAAATAGATATGGAGGGGAAATGAAAAAGGAAGGGAGAGAAGGGGGAAAATGGGGAAGAAAGTGAGTAAAGAAGAGGGACATGAGTGTATGATGTTAAGATAAAAGTGGAGGGGCTGGGTTTGTGGCTCAGTGGTAACATGCTTTTCTAGCATGTGTAAGGCACATGGTTCTATTCTCAGCACCACATACAAATAAACAAAATGAAGGTCAATCAACAACTGAAAAAATAAAAAAGAAAAAAGAAGAAATATTACGAAAATTCCAAGCTTTGATGAATGTTAAATAAAAAAAATTATGTTACATAGCCTTATGTAATTTTAGACTATCCAAAATAGTCACTAAATGTTAGATTATTAGTGCTATAACTAAAAATCCATTGATCTTTCCTCTACATTCTGTGGCATGCTAGTGCTAAAATAAATTGTATTATTAATCCCCCCCAAAATCCTAATATTTCTACAGTAACTGACCCAGTTGAACATCAATGCAAGTAGACATGATGTGCATTTTGACGTTCATTTTTATTCAACACTGGTACATTACTATTTCTTCAGTTTATGCACATCATAGCATATATGTCTCATCAAAATTTCGCAAATTTATAGGCATTTGTTTCACTTTCAATCACTTCCTGCTTGAGAACACATGTATTCCTCCATGTTTCTTGACTGCTCTTTTCATGAGACTTCTTTCCAAACACATTATTTTCGATTTCCATTATCACATTTGAAGCAAAACTCACAAACCCGTCACAATAAACCATAACACTAATATTACCATTAGATGTGTAACTGGTTGGAATGAATGGTTCTATATCAATATAAGATTTCTTACTTAGTTTCAGATATCAATTCAATCCATTATTTAAAGTGGAACCAGTTATATTATTTATTCACAGTACAGTCTATTCACGAATTATCTCTATATTCATAGACACAGGTACACCTCTTTGTACCCCCAATACTAATTTATACGTCCTCAAAATATAGCTCCCAGAAATGGTGGAAGAAATACTCATGTCACCTGATCTACATATACATTTTATCATAGTAATATTCTGGACACAAAAAGCAAAGGTCACACTTATGATTGTACAAAACCTAAATGGAAAGTGAACATGGATTACTAAAAACATCCATGTCCAGGTTGCCTAATGCTCTCAAATGAAAATCCTATTGGTGACTACATATTTGTTTCTTCCAAAGATTATATATTCAAACTCAACCATGTTGAAAATGTCTAATCCTGTCACTCACTTTATACTTTGCCTGATTTTGTAATGTCTCTATTGATATCTGCTTTCCTACATATTTTCCCCAGTTAATCATTGTGACTTCCTCGTCACATGTGCTGATATTTACATTCACTCTCTTAGCAATACCCTACTTCTAAAGAACTTTTGTTCCAAATCCTACACTCATTCTTCTTCCTAAATTTACCGAATATCTTCCTAATCCTACCGACTATCACTTTTTGACTGGATGTTCTCTTCTACATTCAATCATCCAAGGTGAAAGGTCCTATGCCATTGTATATCGATTTATCTGAAACATCTGTGCAGAATGTAATTCAACGCTAAGTATCCCAATCAAGGGACAAATGACCTTCTGGGCTTCAAATCTTACTTAGATTTCTGTTTTCGTACATATATTTCACCTCTATATTCTTGTAAATATCACAGGTTCCCAATACCATTATTCATGCAGCAGAATGGTTCCTAACCCATATCGAACATGTTAATAACACTAATCATACACTGTTCCCTCAATCTAACTTTGCTGAAGAGCAGCGACAGTGTTGGTCTTACAATACAAGAATGTATGGGATCTTCCACCTGCTGAGAACATCAAAGGTACGTGCAGAAATGATCTCTGGAGAAGATGTAGGCAGCTATGAAGGACCTGAGAGAGCAAAAGACATCTCCATGGCAAACAACCTGGAAGGATGAAGGAATGTGTCTGAATCAGCCTCACTCTTCTTAATGTAGAGTAGACCAAACCAGGCCTGTGTGGAAAGCTCTTCCCAGGTGCGTATGGTCGATATACCATTCTAACATATGAAATTGTCACAGGAAGTAGGGGCAGCCTCCATCTCATGGAACCCTTGGAAGCAACTGTTAGGACAAAGTGGTAGCCAAGGCAGTGACCTCATTCAGTTCCTGAAAGAAGTGACCACACCTCACTTCCTTGGTGATGAAAGTCTCTGAACTTGGGATCCAGGAAGCCAGGCACCCAGAGCCATTACCAATCCCAGTCCCAGTGGTCTCACTTGTTTGAATTTACCAAAGACAGAGTCAGTCTTTCTTCTTACCTGTTAAGGTCTGTAAAAAAGTCAGATTGGCACCTGTTATTTTGCGGGAGAAATGTTAGAGTCTGTAAACAAGTCTGGATGGCGCCTGGCAAAACGCCAGAGGGAGTGGTTTGTGAAGTAACAAAAGCGAGCCATTAAGTGTGAAGATTCCTTATTGGTTGACTGCTGTATCTATTTTATGCTAATGAGATAGGCTGTGTAAAATGTATAAATATCGCTCAGATCTTACAATAAACGGCTCTCATTCCTGCTGCATCAACATACACAAGTTATTCGTCACCCCCCAGGTTATTCTGCTGCAGCGGGACTGCGGCAGATGGTGGCCCGTTACGGGGAGCCCTGGGACACTCACGGGTAAGGGTTGAAAAAAGCTTTCTGTCCATAGATAGGACGGGAGCAATCTGCTCGTCCCTAGGCAGATAGGGCGATAGGAAAAATGACCATTTCGAGAAAATGGAGAAGATTGATGCAGTATGTTTGTGTCTTGTTTTGTCTTGAAATGTTGTATTGTCTTTGTGATGAAAATATGGAAGGGGTGAGAAGTAAATTGATAAGAGAAAAAGGCACCCCAGTGGAACCAAGAATAGTTAGGGCATGTGTTGATAAAAGCCCAGAAACTCTAATCAGAAAGAAAAAGAAAGTTCAGAAGAAGAAGGATTATCAGGAAAAAAGTTGCAGCAAAAGGCTATTACTGAATACTTTTCGATACTGGAGGGTGCGTGAAATGACAAGGCGGCTGCCACCTGCCCAAGCCGATCATGGCGCAGTAAGAATTTTCCAAGAGGCAGTTGAGGGCTCTTCCCTGCCCCCCTGCCCGGGGGAGCGGATCACCACTGTGAGCCCAAATCTAGACCTGACCTGGAGGCACAGTCTCGCAGGCTTTTGCTCCCTGTGCCCGGAAGAAGTTTGAGCCCAGGACTCTCCCTGGGGCCATCTGGGGCTGCCCAGGATGCTACAGCTGGCAGAAGATGCCACTGGCATCCCTGAAGTTTGATCATTTCCAAGGCCAGTAACTACAATGGGTCTCCCACACCTGCAGGCTGATGTGTAATGAGTACTATTAAGGCTTATTTCAAATGTAAAAAACCTTGAGATAATGTACTAAAATTGTTCAGAAGGTTGTTTTCTTAGTGAAATGCTACAGGATTTTCTTTAGCCATCCGGAGTTCCTGCCGTCGTCCAAGTGCCGGTGAAAACAAAGGTGGAAGAATTTACAATGTTGCTGAGAACTGGAGGAAACTTTGGCTGAGAACCCGAGGAGACTTCGGAGCTATCGCTGTTTCTGCTACTACAACTTAAGCTAGCTGCCTGGAGAACTTACCTGGACTGTGATTTACCTGAACTCTGAGTTAATCTATTGAGACACTGCTTTATCTGGAATGAGACAACAGACTGTAATCTACAACAACTTGTAACTCGGTATCTTTGCTAACGGTGTCATTGCTGGTATAAGTTTTCTAAGGGCTTCTTGCATGGAGCCATCAATTGGATTGGTATTGTAACATTTTGTATCCTCCCTTTCTGTTTCTAGCAGGTTATTTATGGTGTTTCTGTAAAAAACACTATGGTCCTTATTTAAATTAAACAAAAGGGGGAAATGTTAACGTCTGTAAACAAGTCAGATTGGCACCTGTTATTTTGCCAGAGAAATGTTAGAGCCTGTAAAGAAGTCTGGATGGCGTCTGGCAAAATGCCAGAGGGAGGGTTTGTGAAGTAACAAAAGCGAGCCATTAAGTGTGGAGATTCCTTATTGTTTGACTGCTGTATCTATTTCATGCTAATTAGATAGGCTGTGTAAAATGTATAAATACCGCTCTTATTCAACAATAAACGGCTTCCAGTCCTGCTGCATCAGTCTACACAAGTTGTTCGTCACCCCCCCGGTTATTTTGCCCAGCCAGCCGGGCTACGACACTTACCTACTGATGTGAGGATGGCCAAATGCCAGGGAAGCTCTGAAGATGGTTCTTTCCTGATAAAGCAGGTATTGGCTCACCGCTGACTCCTGACTACTTCAAGAGTTGGCAAAGGAAAGCAGATTTGAGACAGAAAAAGCAATTTTGGGGAACATAGTATGGCCCACAGTCAGAGGACACTCTGGATAGTCACAGACCAACTTGGAGGAAAGAGTTGCCTTTGTGGGTGTGGTTGTGGGTTTGTGTATCCCACTGTGTCTGTGGTTATAGACATTAGAAAAGAGAATGCATCAATGGATGTGTTCTGTCTAGTAGAAAGCTTCTCAGCATTCATCCTGCCAAATTTATGAATGGACTACAACTTTCCTTATGAATGGGCAATACCTGCTATCTTCCTAAGTTCCTGTTTTCTTCCTGAATTCTGGCCACTCTCAAGAATAGGCTCATGGTTTTGTGTAAAAGATATGTACCACCTCCAAACTCTGTAACATGGCCTTGTACTGGATAGATGAAGGGAATGGAGAGGAACTCAGTAAACTCAGTTATCAGTGTGACCAGTAAAGTGTCAGTGGAGAAACACTGATTTGGGCCTTTTGTTTACCTATTGTTCCGTTGCCCTGAATGTCTGGAAGGTCTTTGCCTCAGTCCACCCCTTTGTGAAGCCTGAAGAAAACAGTTTTCTAATGGAAAATAATGAGCATCACCTGTGGCTCTTTGCTTAATTGCCATGGAAAGGGATGTGTCTGAATCAGCCTCTTGGCCCTGTGTGAGGCTGTGACATAGATTCTCACCACCTGATGAATCTAAGGAAAGATCTCATGTGTGCATCCAAAACCAAAATGGAAAAAGAGCAGTCTTGTGGATGAAGTCTCTCGCCTTCCTCTGTAAGGTTTCTGATTTCCATCAAGTGAAAATAGGTATCCTTTGGTTCAAAAAGTTTTTCAAAGCCCTGCAGAGGCAAGCCCATAGGTGCTTGGATTTTCTCATGACTCCAATTCACATAAAGAATCTAAACCCCACAGACATTAGGCTCAAATTGGAGAAGCAGCGCAGTATTATTGGCAGGCCTATTTGATCACTCCTTGTTCACAGATAGGTTGTCAAGCCACCCTGACTTTAGACAAATGAGGGTAGGGAGCATATTTTGGATACTGTCTTCAGCTGCGCCCCTCATGGAAACTTCCAGCCAGAGGTAATGATGAGTGTCTATGTGGAAGTAGTTGAGAGCCATGTGGGAGTATTTTGGTTTTAATTGTGGTCATTTGTTTGGCTGATGGAAGAGATGACTGGGTCCACCTTGGCTTGAACTCTGGTGTGAGTCTTCTTAGAGACTGAGTTTGGAAATTACTGCAGAGATGTATTGCCATGAATTGTGTTGGGATTTTTGGAGGCCACACATGGTAGTGGCCTTTGGAAACTGAGATCTAGGTCCAGGGGGCTTCCCACAGAGCACTGGGAATCTGAGCCAGAATATCACATGATTTTATTCTTTAAGACTTGACAGCCATAGTTGAGAGTAAAAACACACATGGACCTCACATTGTAGACCTCAATGGGCCTGGCTTCATTTGATCTTTTGGCCACTCTTTGGGAAGTCTTGCCTGTGAGAGTTCTCCAGATGTTTCATTGAAATGGGCTTTCTCACCATTTGATGTTTCCAGAATGAATTAAATCCCACAGTGCCTCCAACCTCATCCTTGAAAAATGGCTAGATAAACATCATAAAAATTTGAAATTCCCGTCACCAGGTGACACTGGATACACTTTGGATTTCCTGTTGCTGATCATGAGTGTACAGACAGTGCCTTGATTGACTGGGTTTCATGAAAATGGTGTAGAACAGTGATGCAAATTAGTTAAAGTCTGTTGAGTAGTGGGCCTAGAGGAGTGTTTTGCAGGTCTGTGATAAATCTTCTCTGTTGGGATTATGTGGATCTGCCAAAAGGCTTGTAACTGACATGGTGCAGCCAGCAGACCCTTGTATGTAAAGGCATCTTGTTGAATGGAGAGGTTTCAGGTCAATGTTCAGAATCAGGTTGCTATGGTCAAGGGGGCAAGCTATGTGGGATAGAAGCCTGGTTGGTGCATTCTCCTGCAGACCCTGACGCACAACACGTGACAGATCTCCCTCCAGCACTGTGACCCAGTTGAATTTCTTGTATTTCCTGAAGCCAATACCAAACTCCCAGTGCAGCAGCGAGAACACCATGAAAAGTGGAGGATGACCAAATGGCTTCACAGTCCCCACGGGGCCACACTTAGCCTTCAGTGGCAAGAGTTTACTTACAAAGAGAGAATTCAGCCTTGCTGCCTCACTTTCTTTGGAAAATAAGAAACCATGTTCTGCAGGTCACATAGATGGAGACCCAGCTTTGGTGGTCTCACTAGAAAGGAAGCCATAGGTCCTGACAACAACATATACTTCAAGTGGCCAACCTCAGAGGCAGGTTCTCCAGAAGTCTTTAGGCTGGCACATCTCCATATTTGTGCAATATTTACCCTGTCCCTTACTTTTGGAAACTCCTCTACCACATCCAAGATTGGGAACTCGTAATCATGTTCCATTCCTGATATGTATTCACAGATTTTCTAACTCTTCTTCTTTTATTTTGTCTTACTTGGGGAAAAGATAGTGTCAAGGTATTGTTGTGAATGAGAGTAGGAAGATGTTGTGTAGCACATATTTGCATACACATTTGATTCATTTTCCTATTTTACATTCAAAATACTGAATCCCTGACACTAACCCATACCCTACTAGACTCTGACCACTAATCCTAATATGGTGGAGAGAAATAATGCAAACAGAATTGAAATACAAACAGTTCAGAGGAGGCATGGTGTATAGTTGGATTTGCCTTTTGCATGATAAAGTGTAGGTGTTATAAATCTAGTCAATTTTTAATTAAAATAGTTCACCATGGGTTTTTGTAGTAAACAAATACGTGAATTCCTGTCTCCCTTTCTCTGTAGCCTATTCAGCACATGTATTTTTATATGCACATATAGAATCCTACCTGGTATCACACGTATATTTTTGTGACGTGGCTGACTTGGAGATACAAATTGTGAGAAAAGATCACTCCTCCTAAACGCTGTTGGAACTGAAAATTCAACCTATATGTGAGCTT
The DNA here is from genome assembly GCF_048772815.1 of Callospermophilus lateralis. Classification (NCBI taxonomy): domain Eukaryota; kingdom Metazoa; phylum Chordata; class Mammalia; order Rodentia; family Sciuridae; genus Callospermophilus; species Callospermophilus lateralis. The sequence goes on from NW_027513484.1 coordinate 1,387,299, forward strand.
CCTAGGAGAACAACATTGTACATAAATCCATGCTCAGTACAATAAATAATTTTGCATCTGTGGATGTTATATATTTCATGATGAATATTGATTGGCTTATATATTGGTACTTTTTAATATCTCTGTGTGTGTTTTGGGTATATATATATATATATATATATATATATATATATATATATATACACTCTCAAGATTTTTCAAAATATGAAATATATGTGTCTTATATACACTACCGAAATTCATTCATGTTCATGTATGTGGATTTATAATAAAAATTTCACAAGATTATTCTCAGAAATATTCATTCACCTGAACTGCATATTTGTTTCCTAGTACTTAAAACTAACTTCAGTGAATGGTGCATACAAATCCTAATATTTCTACAGTAATTGACCCAGTTTAACATCAATGCAATTAGATTCCTATGGGACATAGTGTGTATTTTGATGTTCATTTTTATTCAACACTGGTTCGTTAATATTTCTTCAGTTTATGCACATCATAGGATATATATTTCATCCACAAATTCACAAATTTATAGGCATTTGTTTCACTTTCAATCACTTCCTGCTTCAGAACACATGTATTCCTCCAGGTTTCTTGACTGGTCTTTTAATGAGACTTCTTTCCAAACACATTATTTTCGATTTCCATAATCACGTTTGAAGCAAATCTCACACAGTCTTTATAATAAAACATAACGTAATTATACAATTAGATGTGTAACTGGTTGGAATGAATGATTGTATATCAATATAAGTTTTTGTGTATATTTTCACATATCAATTCAATCCATTATTTAAAGTGGAAACAGTTATATTATTTATTCACAGTATTGTCAATTCATGCATTAATTCTATATTCATAGACACAGGGTACAAATCTTTGTACCGCCAATAATAATTTATACATCTTCAAAATATTGCTCCCAGAAATGGTATAAGAAATACTTATGTCACCCGATCTACATATACATTTTATCATAGTAATATTCGAGACACAAAATGGAAAGGTCAAACTTATGATTGTACCAAAGCCTAAATTGAAAGTGAGCATGGATTACTAAAAACATCCATGTTGCCTAATGTTCTCAAATGTCAATCCTATTTGTGACAACATATTTTTTTCTTCCTAAGATTATATATTCAAACTCAACCCTGTTGAAAATATCTAATCCTATCACTCACTTTATACTTTTCCTGATTTCTTAATGTCTCTATTGATATCGGCCTTCCGACATATTTTCCCCAGTTCATCATTGTGACTGACTCTTCACATGTGCTCACATTTAAATTCACTCTGTATCCGAAACCCTATTGCTAGAGAACTTTTTGTCCAAAACATATACTCACTCTTCTTTCTGAAACTGAATATCTTTCTAATAATTCCAACTATCCTTTTTTGACTAGAAGTTCTCTTAAACATTCCATCATCCAACGTACAAGGTCCTATGCCATTGTACATCCATTTATCTGAGACATCTCTGCAGAAAATAATTCAAATCTACGTATCCCAATCAAGGGCCCAATGCACTTCTGGGCTTCAAATCTTACCTACATTTCTGTTTTCATACTAATATTTCACGTATATTTTCTTGTAAATATTGCAGGTTCCCAAACATTCCTGCAGAATGATTCCTAACTCATATCGAACATGTTATTAATCCTAACCATACACTGTTCCCTCAATCTAACTTTACAGAAGATTAGGGACAAAGTTGGTCTTTCAATACAGGAATGTAGCAGATCTTCCACCTGCTAAGATCCTCAAAGGTCCATACAGAAATGATCCCTGGAGAAGATGTAGGCAGCTATGAAGGACGTGAGAGAGAAAAAGTCATCTCCATGTAATGGCTCACCGCTGGCTCCTAATAACCTCACAGAGTTGGCCAAGGAGTCCAGATCTGAGACAGGACAGGCCATTTCTGGGAACATAGTATGGCCCACCAGTCAGAGGACACTCCGGATAGTCACAGACCTACTTGGGGGAAGGAGGTGCCTTTGTGGGTTGGGTGTGAGTTTGTGGTCTTTTCTCATTTTCTGAGAATAGGTAGAAAAGGCAGTTTGTTCATTTTGGAGTGGATAGTTTCTAGAAAGTCGTTTGACAAAGAGTGTGTTTCTATGTCTGGGTATCCCAATGTGTTCGTGGATGAAGACATTAGAAAGAGCATGCATCAATGGATGTTTTCTGTCTAGTAGAAAGCTTCCCAGCATTCATCCTTCCCAATTTATAGATGGACTTGGCTTGCCTTCTGGATGGGCAACACCTACTGTCTTTCTAAGTTCCTGTTTTCTGCCTGAATTCTGGCCACTAACCATAATAGGCTCATGGTTATGTGTCCAAGATATGTACCACCTCCAAGCTCTGGGACATGGCCATGTACAGGATAGCTGAAGGGAATTGGAGCATCTCAGAAAACTCAGATATCAATGTGACCAGTAAAGTCTCTGTGGAGAAACCCTGCTTTGGGCCTTTTGCATACCTATTCTTCTGTTGCACTGAATAACAGGAAGGTCTTTGATTAGGCCACACCTTTGTGAAGCCTGAAGAAAACAGTTTTCAAATGGAAATGAATGTGCATCACCTGGGGCTCTTTGCTTAATTGTTTGGAAAGGGATGTGTCTGAATTGGCCACTTGGCCCTGTGTGAGGCTGTGGCTTAGATACTTAGCACCTAATTGACCTAAAGAAACATCCCATGTGTGCACCCAAATCCAAAATGTCCAAAAAGCATTCATTGTGGACTACGCCTCTCGTCTTCCTCTGTAAGGTTCCTGATCTCCATCAAGTGAGAATAGGGATCCTTTGCATCAAATGAGTACTTCAAAGCCCTGCAGTGTCTAGCCCATTGGTGCTTGTGATTACGCATGACTCCAGTTCACATAAAGAATCTAACTCCCACAGTCAGTAAGCCTCAAATTGGAATTGTGGAGCAGTATTGAAGGCAGGGCTCTATGATCATTCCGTGTTCAAAGGAAGGGTGTCCAGGAAACCCTGACTTGTGACAAATGAGGTGCGAGGGTGCTTATTTTGAACACTGTGTTGGTCTGTGCCCCTCATGGAAACCTCCAGCCAGAGGTTATTATTAGTGTCTATATGGAAGAAGATGAGTGTCATGTGGGAGTCTTTTGTTTTTAATTGTGGTCATTTGTGTGGCGGTTGGAAGAGATATCTGGTTCCTCCTGGGCTTGAACTCTGGTGTGATTTCCCTTAGAGACTGAGTTATGGAACTGACCTCAAAGAAGTATTGCCATGTATTGTGATGGGATTTTAGGAGGCCACACATGAGAGTCGCCCTTGGAAACTGAGATCTATGCCCAGGGTGGCTTTCCACAGAGCACAAGTAATCTCAGCCAGGATATCACAAGATTTTATTATTAAAGACTTGGCAGCCATAGTTGAGAGTCAAAACACACATGGAGCTCACATTGTAGACCTCAATGAGCCTGGCTTCATCTGACCTTTTGGCCACACTTTGGGAAGCTTTGCCTGTGATAGTTCTCCATTTCTTTTGTTCAAATGAGTTTCCTCGCCATTTAATGGTTCCTGAATGATTGGAAACCCACAGTGCCTCCAACTTCATCCTTAAAAAATAGCTAGATAAATACCACCAAATTTTTGAAATTCCCTTGACCAGGTGGCACTGGAGAACCTTTGGATTCCTGTTGCTGATCATGAGTATACCAGACAGTGCCTTGATTGACTTGGTTTCATGAAAATGGTGTAGAACAGAGATGCCAGTAAGTTGGAGTCTGCTGAGTAGTTGGCCTAGAGCAGTGGTGGGGAGGTGTCTGATATAACATCTGTGGTGAGGCCATGTTTATCTGCCATTGGCTTCCAAATGGCTTGTGACTGACATTGTGCATCCAGCAGACCCTTGTATGTAAAAGCATCTTGTTATATGGAGAGGTTTCAGGGCAATGTTCAGAATCAGGTTGCTATGGTCAATGGGGCAAGCTCTGTGGGAAAGAAGCTTGCTTGGTGCATTCTCCTGCAGACCCTGACCCACCACATGTGACAGAATTCCCTCCAGCACTTTGTCCCAGTGGAACTCCTTGTATTCCAAGAAACAAATACCAAACTTCCAGTGAAGCAGCAAGAAACACCACAAAAAGTGGAGGATGAAAAAACGGCTTTACAGTAAACACGAGGAGACACTTAGCGCGCAGTGGCTACAGTTTACCTACAAAGAGAAAATTCAGCACTGCTGCCTCATGTTCATTGGTAAATAAGAAACAATGTCCTCCAGGTCACATAGATGCAGACCCAGTTATGATGGTCTAACTAGACGGAAGCTAAATCTCCTGACAACAACATATATTTCAAGTGCCCAAACTCAGAGGCAGTTTCTCAAAAGTCTTTAGGCCAGCAGAGCTCCATGTTTGTGCAGTGTTTACCCTGTCCCTTACTTTTGGAAACTCCTATACCACCTCCAAGGATATGAACTCCTGAGCATATTGCATTCCAGATATGTATTCACAGATTTTTGTAACTCATCTCCTCTAATTGTGTCTTACTTTAAGCGAAGGTGATGTCAAGGCATTGTTCTGGATGAGAGTGGGAAGATTATTTTGTAGCACATATTTGCATAAATATTGAATTTATTTTTCTATTTTCAATTCGAAATACTGAATCCCTGAAACTAACCCATAACCTACTCTGACTACTAATCCTAATATAATGGAGTAAAATAACCCACACAGAATAGAAATACAACCAGTTCAGAAGAGGCATGGTGTATAGTTGTACTTTCCTTTTGCATGATAAAGGGTTGGTGTTATAAATCTTGTCAATTTGTAGTTAAAATAGTCCTCTATGTGTTTTTAAAGTTAACAAATATGTGAATTCCTGTCTCCCTTTCTCTGTAGCCTATTCAGCACATGCATTTTCATATGCACATATAGAATACTACATGGTATCACACGTACATATTTGTGAGGTAACTGACTTTGCAAATACAAATTGTTAGAAGAAAACACTTCTTTTAAATGCTGTTGGAACTGAAAATTCAACCTATAGGTGAGCTTCCTAGTTGAACAACATAAATCCATATTTAGTAAAATCAATATTTTGGGATCTGTGGATGATATATATTTCATGGTGAATTTCGATTGGCATACATAATGCTACTTTGTAATGTCTGTATTTAGGTGTGTATGTGTGTGTGTGTGTGTGTGTGTGTGTGTATTATATATATATTATATATATATATTATATATATATATATATATATATATATATATATATATATATTCACTCTGCTGATTATTCAAAATATAAAATATATGTGTCTTATTATACACTAACTAAATTCATTCATATTCATGTATTTGGATTTATAATCAACGTTTGAGAAGATTATTCTCAGAAATATTTATCCACCTGAAATACATGTTTGTTTCCTAGTACTGAAAACTAACTTCAGGGGATCATATTATGGTGGTGATGGGAGTTCATTACCCCCGTGTACCGCCTCACATTGCAGGAGAAGGACAAGTTAGAACAGCTAAAATCTATCTTGTTAGAAATTTCCAGGAAAATTGGTGTGCTCCAAAACCTACAGGAAGGATTTCCATTGCACAAGGACCAGCTACGGGGGCTCAAACGCCAGCGATTTGTCCTCACGGAGGGTCACGCTGCTTATTCAGCAAATCACCCCACAGCTAGTGTCTGCAATGTGCGCTGGGAAACGACGAGAGAGCAACGCAAAGATATAGCCCTGTGGATTATGCGGGCTCCTGCCAGCTGTGCAATCACTGTGCTCAGTGTTGAGTTGTGGGTTTGAAACGGGGGAAGGAAGCGGTCCAATTCGGTTTTCCACACTGGTGAGACCACAGAGGAAGATAGTGGTCACCATCTTGGAGAGCTGACGTCACCATCCCTGTTTTCGACTCATCACAGCTCATTCAGATACAGAATAGGTAATTTCAGGCTGCCATTCGCCTTCATCTTGCAGACAAATTACTCAGGGTCAGTGCTGAAGAACCCACGAAAATTGCTTCTTGGATCCTGCTCCTATCAGAACATACACCGAGCCCGGAGCGGCTGAATTCCGGGTCCCGGAACTGCTCTGGCCCAGGGCTAAAGAACCTGCAGAAACTGTTTCTTGGTCTGGGTCCTGCTGAATACTGTAAAGGTAAATGCCAACTGAGCCTTCATAGACAGTGGCAACAGGATTGAGACGGGGCTTGTGAGGGCCGGTCAGGACTCACTCGTTGCTTTGGTCACCCGGCAAAGGGAAAGAAATGCTGCCATTCACATGGGATACCAACATGGCAGGGATCTGATGTGATCACAAAGCGGTGGAGGAGATAACTTCATCTATACCAGCGGCGACAGAAATAGTTGGTCTCCTGGTAAAGAAAGTGAGTCACAAACATCCGAGTCTCTCTCATTTAGTCATCAAGCCAGAGGTGCAGAGCAGAGCTGCCGCCTGTGCCTGGAACAGGCCCAGCGACCCACCGGCATGGTAGTCACGTCACCCCAATTGGAGTAGGGGCAGAGCACACCCATGCCTGCAAGGTAGGCAGACGTACGACCGACCGGCAGAACAGGCCCAGGGGCCGGTCAGAATGGTAGACAGATCACCCCAATTGGAGGAGCATCACAGCCGCCAACCGCACCTGCAATGGAGACTTTTCCACTATACAAGAGCAATATAAATATATAGGGGGAAAATTTCAAAAACACAACAGTTTCACCAAGCAGAAAGAAACGCAAGCTGTATGAAAAGACAAGAAAAGAAAGGACCACAAGCAATGCAGGTCAACTCAACTTTAGAAGAGGTAATAGATGCAGCATATGGAATGTCAGATAAAGAATTCAGGATATACATGCTTCATGTGATCTGGAATCTCAAGGAAGACATTAGACAGCAAAAATCAGACAATGAAAGATCACTTCGACAATGAATTGCATAAAAAAATCCAAGTAGCAAAGATCAACTATACAGTGAGATAGAGGTTATAAAAAACAAACAAACTGAAATCTTAGAAATGCAGGAAGTAATGAACCATCTTAAAAACTCAATTGAGAATACTACCATTAGAGCAGAATACTTAGAAGATAGAACATCAGACAATGAAGACAAAGTATTTCAACTCAAAAAGAACATATACAGCTCAGCAAGACTGTTAAGAAACCATGAGCAAAAGTGCAAGAAATATGGGATAACATAAAGAGACCAAACATAAGAGTCATTGGGATACAGGAAAGTATAGAGGTCCAAACCAAAGGAGTGAGCAATCTATTCAATGAAATAATAGGAGAAAAATTCCTAGACTTGAAGAATGAGACAAAATCCCAAATCCTAAAAGTCTACAGGACGCCGAACATGCAATATCATAAGAGATCCACACCTAGACACATGATAATGAAGATACCCAACATACAGAATAAGGAGAGAATTTTAAAAGCTACAAGAGAAAGGAAGCAGATTATAGTTTGTGGTAAACCAACCAGGATAACAGCTGATCTTTCAACACAGACTCTGAAAGCTAGAAGATCCTTTAATAACATATTTCAAACACTGAAAGAAAATGGGTTCCAACCAATAATCATGTATCCAGTGAAATTAAGCTTCAGACGGAAGATGAAATTAAAACCTTCCACAATAAACAAAAGTGAAAAGAATTTGCAGCTTGAAAACCATCTCTTCAAAACATCCTCGGCAAAACATTACAGGAACTGGAAATGGAAAATATCAATGAAAACCAACAGTGGAAGGTAGGACATTAAAGGGGGGGAAATAATCAAAGAGGAAAACAAACTATGTTTAGTAACATAAATAAACAAATATGGCTGGAAGAACAACCCATATCTAAATAATAACCAAAAATCTTAATGGCTTAAACTCACCAATTAAGAGACACAGGCTAGTAGAATGGATCACAAAACAAGAACCAACAAAATGCTGCCTACAGGAGACGCATTTTACAGGAAAAGACATACATAGACTCAAGGTGATACTTGGAAAAATCATATCACTCTTATGAACGTTGGAAACAAGCAGGAGTGTCCATACTCATATCAAATAAAATAGATTTCAAGCCAAAGTTAATCAAAAGGGATAAAGAAGGACACTACATACTACTCAAGAAAACCATACGCCAACAAGACGTAACAATCATAAATATATATGCCCCAAACAATGGTGCAGCTTTGTTCATCAAACAAACTCTTCTCAATTTCAAGAGTCTAATAGACCACAATACAGTAATCATGAGAGACATGAACACACCTCTCTCACCACTGGACAGATCTTCCAAACAAAAGTTGAATAAGAAAACTATAGAACTCAATAACACAATTAATAACCTAGACTTAATTGACATATATAGAATGTACAACCCATCATCAAGAAGTTACACTTTTTTCTCAGCAGAACATGGATCCTTCTCAAAAATACATCATATATTATGTCACAGGGCAACTCTTAGACAATAAAAAGGAGTAGAGATAATACCATGCATTTTATCTGATCATAATGGAATGAAACTAAAAATCAATGATATAAGAAGGAAGGAAAAATCATTCATCACTTGGAGAATGAACAATAGGTTTCTGAATGATCAATGGGTTATTGAAGACATCAAAGAGGAAATTAAAAAATTCTTAGAGGTAAATGAAAACACAGACACAATATATCGGAATCTATGAGACACATTGAAAGCAGTTCTAAGAGGAAAATTCATTGCTTGGAGTTCATTCCTTAGAAAAAGAAAAAACCAACAAATAAATGATCTCATACGTCATCTCAAAATCTTAGAAAAACAAGAGCAAACAACAGCAAAAGAAGTAGAAGGCAAGAAATAATTAAAATCAGAGCAGAAATTAATGAAATCGAAACAACAGAAACAATTGAAAAAATTGACAAAACAATACATTGGTTTTTTGAAAAAATAAATAAAATCGACAGACCCTTAGCCATGCTAACAAAGAGAAGAAGAGAGAGAACTCAAATTACAACCATATGAAATGAAAAAGGAAATATAACAAGAGACACTTCAGAAATACAGAAGAAAATCAGAAATTATTTTGAATTAATATACTCCAATAAAATAGAATATAGTGAAGGCATTGATAAATTTCTTAAGTCATATGATGTGCCCAGATTGAGTCAGGAGGATATAGACAACCTAAACAGTCTAATATCAATTGAGGAAATAGAAGAAACCATCAAAATACTACCAACTAAGAAAAGCCCAGGACCGGATGGGTATAGAGCATAGTTTTAAAAAACCTTTAAAGAAAAACAAAAACCAATACTTTTCAAGCTATTTCAGGAAAAATGCAAAAATCCTCAAAAAAATTCTGGCGAATCAGACACAAAATCATATATATATATATATATAAAATGTGCACCATGATCAAGTAGGATTCATTCCTGGGATGCAAGGCTGGTACAATATACAGAAATCAATAAATGTTATTCATCACATCAATAGACTTAAAAATAAGAACCATATGATCATCTCGAGAGATGCGGAAAAAGCATTCGACAAGGTACAGCATCACTTTACGTTCAAAACTCTAGAAAAACTAGGGATAACAGGATCATACCTCAACATTGTAAAAGCAATCTATGCTAAGCCTCAGGCTAGCATCATTCTGAATGGAGAACAATTGAAGTCATTCCCCCTAAAATCTGGAGGAAAACAATGATGCCCTCTATCACCCCTTCTGTTCAACATAGTTCTCGAAACACTGGCCAGAGCAATTAGAAAGGATAAAGAAATTAAAGGCATAAAAATAGGAAGAGAAGAACTCAAATTATCGCTATTTGCAAAAGACATGATTCTATACCTAGCAGACCCAAAAGGGTCTACAAAGAAACTATTAGAGGTAATAAATGAATTCAGCAAAGTGGCAGGATATTAAATCACCACGCATAAATCAAAGGCATTTTTGTATATCAGCGACAAATCCTCTGAAATGGAAATGAGGACAATCACTCTATTCACAATATCCTCAAAAAAATAAATAAAATACTTGGGAGTCAACCTAACAAAAGAGGTGAAAGACTTATACAATGAAAACTACAGAACCCTAAAGAGAGAAATAGAAGAAAATCTTAGAAGATGGAAAAATATACCCTGTTCATGGATAAGCATAACTAACATCATCAAAATGACAATATTACCAAAAGTTCTCTATAGGTTTAATGCAATGCCAATTAAAATCCCAAGGTCATTTCTTGTAGAAATAGATAAAACAATTATGAAATTCATATGGAAAAATAAAAGACCCAGAATAGCAAAAACAGCTCTAAGCAGGAAGTGTGAATCAGGCAGTATACCGATACCAGACCTCAAACTATACTACAGATCAATAGTAACAAAAATAGCATGGTACTGGTGCCAAAACAGGTGGGTGGACCAGTGGTACAGAATAGAGGACACAGAAACCAATCCACAAAACTACAACTATCTTATATTTGATAAAGGGGCTAAAAGCATGCAGTGGAGGAAGGATAGCATCTTCAACAAATGGTGCTGGGAAAACTGGAATTCCATATGTAACAAAATGAAACTGAATCCCCTCCTCTCGCCATGAACAAGAGTTAACTCAAAATAGATCTAGGAGGTTGATATCAAATCAGAGACACTGCATCTGGTAGAAGAAAACTTTTGCCACAATCTACATACTGTGGGGTCGGGCTCCAATTTCTCAATAGGACACCCATAGCACAAGAGTTAATCACTAGAATCAACAAATGGGACTTACACAAACTAAATAGATTTTTCTCAGCAAAAGAAACAATAAGAGAGGTAAATAGGGAGCCTACATCCTTGGAACAAATCTTTACTCCTCACACTTCAGATAGAGCCCTAATATCAAGAGTATACAAAGAACTCAAAAAAATTAAACAATAAGAAAATGAATAACCCAATCAACAAATGGGCCAATGACCTGAACAGACACTTCTCAGAGGAGGACATACAATCAATCAATAAGTACATGAAAAAATGCTCACCGTCTCTAGCAGTCAGAGAAAAGCAAAACAAACCCACCCTAAGATACCATCTCACTGCAGTAAGATTGGCAGCCATTATGAAGTCAAACGACAACATGTGCTGTCGAGGATGTGGGGAAAAGGGCACACCTGTACATTGCTGGTGGGACTGCAAATTAGTGCAGCCAATTTGGAAAGCAGTATTTAGATTTCTTGGAAAGCTGGGAATTGAACCACCATTTGACCTATTCCGCTTCTCGGTCTATTCCCTAAACACCTAAAAAGAGCATGCTACAGAGATACTGATAAATCGATGTTCATAGCAGCACAATTCATAATGGCAAGACTGTGGAACCAACCTAGATTCCCTTCAATAGATGAATGGATTAAAAATGTGACATTTATATAGAATGGCTTTTGACTCACAAGGTGCAGCCAGCAGACCCTTATATGTAAAGGCAAATTGTTATATGGTTTGGTTTCAGGTAAATGTTCAGAATCAGGTTGCTATGGACATGGGGGCAAACTATGAGAGATAGAAGATTGGATGGTGCATTCTCCTGCAGACCCTGACCATACACACGTGACAGAACTCTCTCCAGCACTGTGTCCCAGTTGAACTCCTTGTATTTCGTGATGCAAATACCAAACTCCCAGTGCAGCAGCAAGAAACCCACGAAAAGTGGAGGATGACCAAATGGCTTGACAGTTCAAACGGGGAGACACTTAGGTTCCAGTGTCCACAGTTTACTTAGGAAGAGAGAATTCAGCACTGTGGTCTCATGTTCATTGGAAAATAAGAAACCATGTCCTCCAGGTCACATAGATGCAGACCCATCTTTGAAGGTCTCACTACAAAGGAAGCTAAAGCTCCTTACAACAAAATATATTTCAAGTGCCCAACCTCAGAGAGACTTTCTCAAGAAGTCTTTAGGCCAGCAGAGCTCCATGTGTGTGGACTGTTTAACCTTTCCCTTACTTTTGGAAACTCCTTTAACACCTCCAATTTTTTGAACTACTGAGCATATTTTATTCCACATATGAATTCACAGATTTTCTAACTCTTCTCCTCTAATTGTGTTTTACTAGGGTTGAAGGTAATGACAAGGCATTGTTCTTGATGAGAGTTGGAAGATTTTTGCGTAGCATATGTTTGCGTACACATTGGATTCATTTTCCTATTTTCCATTCAAAATACTGAATCCCTGACACTAACCCATACCCTACTAGACTTTGACGATTAATCCTAATATGGTGAAGAAAAATAACCCAAAGAGTATAGAAATACAAGCAGTTCAGAGGAGGCATGGTGTATACTAGGTCTTGCCTTTTGCATGATAAAGGGTAGGTATTATAAAAATTGTCAATTTTTAATTGAAATAGTTCTACATGTATTTTTAAAGGTAACAAATATGTGACTTCCTGTCTCCTTTTCTCTGTAGCCTATTCAGCACATGTATTTTTATACGCACATATAGAATCCTACCTGGTATCACACATAATTTCTTTTGAGGATACTGACTTGGAAGATAAAAATTGTGAGAAGAGATCATTCCTCCTAAACGCTGTTGGAACTGAAAATTCAACCTATGTCAGCTTCCTAGTAGAACAACATTATACATGAATCCATGTTAAGCAAAATGAATATTTTTCGATATGTGGATTATATATATTTCATGATGAAATGCGATTGGCATATATATTGCTACTTTTTAATGTCTGTGCGTCTGTGTGTGTGTGTGTGTGTGTGTGTGTGTGACTCTCCAAGTTTTTTAAAATATGAAATATATGTGTATTATATACACTCCCTAAATTCATTCATGTTCATGTATGTGGATTTCTAATCAACTTTTCAGAAGATTATTCTCAGAAATATTCCTCCACCTGGAATACATATTTGTTTCCCATTACTGAAATCTGACTTCAGTTAATGGTTCATACAAATCCTAACATTTCTACATTAACTGACCCAGTTTAACATCAATGCAAGTAGATTACTATGGGACAAGATGTCTATTTTGAACTTCATTTCTATTCAACACTGCTACATTACTATTTCTTCACGTTTAGCCCATCATAGCATATATATTTCATCCACAAGTTCACAAATTTAGAGGCATTTCGTTCACTTTAAATCCCTTCCTGCTTTAGAACACATGTATTCATCCAGGTTTCTTGACTGGAATTTTTTGAGACTTCTTTCCAAACACATTATTTTCGATTTCCATAATCCTTTTGAAGAAAATCTCACACACCCTTCATGATAAACCATAACCTAATATTACCATTAGATGTATAACTGGTTGGAATGAATGATTGTATATCAATATTAGATTTCCTGTATATTTTCAGATATCAATTAAATGAATTATTTAAAGTGGAACCAGTTATATTATTTATTCACAGTATGGTCTACTCATGCATTATCTCTATATTCACAGACACAGCGTACACCTCTTTGTACCCCCAATACTAATTTATACGTCTTCTCAATATTACTCCCGGAAATGGTTGAAGAAATACTCATGTCACCTGATCTACATATACATTTTATCACAGTAATATTCTGGACAAAACTGCAAAGGTCACACTTATGATTTTACAAAGCCTAAATGGAAAGTGAACACGGATTACTAAAAACATCCATGTCCAGGTTGCCTAATGCTCTCAAATGTCATTCTTTGGTGACTACATATTTGTTTCTTCCTAAGATTATATATTCAAACTCAATCCTGTTGAAAATGTCTAATCCTAACACTCACTTTGTACTTTGCCTAATTTCCTATTGTCTTCCTTGATATTTGCTTTCCTACATTTTTTCCCTAGTTCATCTTTGTGACTGACTCTTCACATGTGCTGACATTGGCATTCACTCTCTAATCGAAACCCTGTTGCTAAAGATTTTTTTTTTCCAAATTCTATACTCACACTTCTTCCGAAAACTACCGATTATCTTCCTAATCTTACCGACTATCCCTTTTGGAGTTGATGTTCCCTTCTAAATTCAATCATCCAAGATACAAAGTCTTATGCCATTGTATATTGATTTATCCAAGAAAACTCTGCTGAAGGTAATTCAATGCTGAGTATCCCAATCAAGGGCCCAATTTCCTTCTTGGCTTCAAATCTTACCTAGATTTCTGTTTTCATACATATATTTCACCTCTATGTTCTTATAAATATAGCAGATTCCCAATATCATTATTCATCCCTCAGAATAATTCCTAACCCAAATTGAACAAGTTATTAATGCTAACCATACACTGTTCCCTCAATCTAACTTTACAGAAGAGCGGGACAGAGTTGGTCTTACAATACAGGAATATAGGGGATCTTCCACCTGCTGAGAACCTCAAAGGTCCATGCAGATATGACCCCTGGAGAAGATGTAGGCAGATATGAAGGACCAAACAAGGCCTGTGTGGAGAGCTGTTCCTGGGTGCCTATGGTTGATATACCATTCTAACTTTTAAAAGTGTCACATGAAGTAGGGGTAGCCACCAGCACTTGTCCCCGTTGAACTCCTTGTATTTCGTTAAGCAAATACCAAACTCCCAGTGCAGCAGCAAGAAACACCACGAAAATGGAGGATGAACAAATGGCTTCACAGTCCACATGGGGAGACACTTTGCCCCCAGTGGCCACAGATTACCTACAAACAGGGAATTCAGTACTGCTGCCATATGTTCATTATTAAATAAGATACCATGTCCTCCAGGTCACATAGATGCACACCCAGCTTTGATGGTCTCACTACAAAGAAGCTATAGCTCCGGACAACAATATAAATTTAAGTGCCCAACCTCAAAGCCAGTTTCTCAAGAAGTCTTTAGGCCAGCAGAGCTCCATGTTTGGGTTGTGTTTACAATGTCCCTTACTTTGTGAAACTCCTCCACCACATCCAAGGTTGTGAACTCCTGAGAATTTCCCATTCCAGATTGGATTTATTTTCCAATTTTCACTTCTACAGTAACTGACCTAGTTTTACATCAATGCAAGTAGATTCCTATGGAATATGATGTGTATTTTGAAGTTCATTTTTATTCAACACTGTTACATTACTATTTCTTCAGTTTATGCACATAATAGGATATATATTTATTCCACAAGTTAGGAAGTTTATAGGCATTTGTTTCACTTTCAATCACTTTCTGCTTCAGAACACATGTATTCCTCCATGTTTCTTGACTGGTCTTCTCATGAGACTTCTTTCCAAACACATTATTTTCTATTTCCGTAATCACTTTTGAAACAAAACTCACACACCCTTCATTATAAACCATAACTCTAAGATTACCATTAGATGTATAACTCTTTGGAATGAATGATTGTATATCAATATAAGATTTCCTATATATTTTCAGATATCAATTCAATCCATTATTTAAGTGGAACCAGTTATATTTTTTCCCAGTATGATCTATTTATGCATTATCTCTATATTCATAGACACAGCGTACACCTCTTTGTACCCCCAATACTAATTTATTCGTCTTCACAATATTGCTCCCGGAAATGGTGGAAGAAATACTCATTTCACCTGATCTACATATACATTTTATTACAGTAATATTCTGGACACCAAATGCAAAGGTCACACTTATTATTGTACCAAAGCCTAAATGGAAAGTGAGCATGGATTACTAAAAACATCCATGTCCACATTGCCTAATTCTCTCAAATGTCAATCCTATTCCTGACTACATATGTGTTTCTTCCTAAGATTATATATTCAACCTGAACCCTTTGAAAATGTCTAATCCTATCACTTTATAGTTTGCCTGATTTTGTAATGTCTCTATTGATATCTGCTTTCCTACATATTTCCCAAGTTCATCATTGTGATTGACTCTTCACATGTGCTGACAAACATATTCACTCTCTAACCAAAACCCTATTGCTAAAGAACTTTTGTTCCAAATACTATACTCACTCTTCTTCCTATACCTACCGACTATCTTCCTAATCCTACCGACTATCCCTGTTTGACTGGATGTTCTCTTGTACATTCAATCATCCAAGGTAGAAGATCCTATGCCATTGATTATAGATTTATTTTAGACATCTGTGCAGAAAGTAATTCAATGCTAATTATCCCAGTCAAGGTCCCAATGCCATTCTGGGCTTCGAATCTTACCTAGATTTCTGTTTTTATAATTATATTTCACCTCTATATTCTTTTAAATATTTTAGGTTCCAAATACCATCATTCATCCAGCAGAATGATTTCTAACCCAAATCAAACATGTTGTTAACCTTAACCATTCACTGTTCCATCCATCTAACTTTACGAAAGAGCAGGGATAGAGTTGGTCTTAAAACACAGGAATGTATGAGATATTTCACCTGATGAAAACCTCAAAGGTACATGCATAAATGATTCCTGAAGAACATGAAGGCAGCTATAAAGGACCTGAGAGAGCAAAAGTCATCTTCAATGGCAAACAACCTGGTCAGGATGAAGGGTTCTGTCTGAATCAGCCTCTCTCTTCTTAATGTAGAGAAAATGGACCAAACCCAGCCTGTGTGGGTAGTTATTCCAGGGCGCCTATTATTGATATACCATTCTAACTTGTGAAAGTGTAACAGGAAGTAGGGGCAGCCTCCTTCTCATGTGACACTTGGAAGCCACTGGTAGGACAAAGTGATTGCCAAGGCAGTAACCTCATTCAGTTCCTGAAGGAAGTGACCTCACCTCACTTCCTTGGTGATAAAAATCTCTGAACTTGGGATTCATGAAGCCAGTCACCCATAGCCAGTCTCAGTACCAGTCCCAGTGGTTACACTTGTTTGGATTTACCAAAGACAGAGTCAGTCTTTTTTAATAACTACTGATGTGAGGATGGCCAAATGCCAGGAAAGCTCTGAAGAGGAGCCGTTTCTGAGAAAGCAGGTAGTGTCTCACCTCTGGCTCCTGACACCTTCACAGAGTTAGCCAAGGAGACCAGATCTGACACAGGTCAGGCCATTTCAGGGGAATATAGTATGGTCCACCAGTCAGAGGACACTCTGGATATTCACAGACCTACTTGAGTTAAGGAGGTGCCTTTGTGGGTGTGGGTGTGAGTTTGTGGTTTTGTCTAATGTTTTGAGAATAGGTAGGAAAGGCGGTTTGTTTGGATTGGAGTGGACTGTTTCTAGTAAGTCGTTTGACAAGGCGAGTGCTTCTATGTCTGTGTTTCCCACTCTGTCCGTGGTTGTAGACATTAGAAAAGACAATGCATCAAGGATGTGTCCTGTCTAGTAGAATGCTTCCCAGCATTCTTCCTGCCCGATTTAGGAATGGACTGTGGCTCGCCTTATGCATGGGAAACACCTACTAACTTTCTAAGTTCCTGTTTTCTTCCTGAATTCCGGCAAATCTCAAGAATAGGCCCATGGTTTTGAGTCCAAGATATGTACCACCTCCAAGCTCTGTGACATGGCCATGTACTTGATAGCTGTAGGGAATGGGAACATCTTAGAAAACTCAAATAACTGTGTGACCAGTAAACTCTCAGTGGAGAGACCCTGCTTTGGTTTATTTGCATACTTATGGTTATGTTGCCCTGAATGTCAAGAAGGTCTTTGCCTCAGGCCACCCCTTTGTGAAGCCTGAAGAAAACTGTTTTCAAATGGAAATAAATGGGCATAACATGTTGCTCTTTGCTTAATTGCTTTGGAAAGGGATGTGTCCGAATCAGCCTCTTGGGCCTCTGTGAGGTTGTGGCTTAGATTCTCAGCACATGATAGATCTAAAGATAGATTCCATGTGTGCAATCAAAACCAAAATGGCAAAAAAATTAGTCATTGTGGATGAGTCTCTTGCATTCCTCTGTTAGGTTCTTTACCTCCATCAAGTGTGAATAGGAATCCTTTAGGTCAAATGAGTTCTTTAAAGCCCTGCAGAGGTGCTTGTGTTTTCTCAAGACTCCAAATCACATAAAGAATCTATACCTGAGAGTCAGTAGGCCTGAAATTGGAGAAGGAGAGCAGTATTAATGGCAGGCCTATTTGATCACTCCTGGTTCACAGGAAGGGTGTCCATGTCACCCTGACTTTAGGCAAATGAGGGGCAAGCAACATTATTTTGGACACTCTCTTGGGATGCATTCCGCATGGTAATCTCCAGCCAGAGGTTATGATGAATGTCTATATTTAAGAAGATGAGGGCCATGTGGGTGTATTTTGGTTTTAATTGTGGTCATTCTTGTGGCAGTTGGAAGAGATGACTGGATAAACCTGGGCTTGAACTCTGGTGTCATTCCCCTTAGAGACTGAGTTCTGGAACACACATCAAGAAAGAATTGCCATAAATTGTGTGGGGATTTTAAGAGGCCACGCATGAGAGTCGCCCTTGGAAACTGAGATCTATGCCCACGGTGGCTTTCCACAGAGCACTGGGAATCTCAGACAGGATATCACATGATTTAATTCTGAAAGACTTGGCAGCCATATTTGATAGTCAAAACACACATGGACCTCAATTGTAGACCTCAATGGGCGTGGCTTCATGTGACCTTTTGGCCATGCTCTGGGAAGCCTTGCCTGTGAGAGTTCTCCAGAGCTTTCATTGAAATGATCTTCCTCAACATTGAATAATTCCTGAATGAATTGAAATAAACAGTGCCTCCAACTTTATCCTTGAAAATTGGCTAGATAAATACCATGAAGTTTTTAAAATTCCAATGACCAGGTGGCACTGAAGAACCTTTGGATGTCCTGTTGCTGATCATGAGTGTACCAGACAGTGCCTTGATTAACTGGTTTTCATGAATATGGTGTAGAACAGAGATGCTAGTAATTTGGAGCCTGCAGAATAGTGGGCCTAGAGCAGAGGTGATTAAGTGTGTGATAAAACATCTGTGGTGGGGTCATGTGGATCTGCCATTGTCTTCCAAATGGCTTGTGACTGACATGGTGCAGCCAGCAGAACATTGTATGTAAACGCATCATGTTATATGGAGAGGTTTAAGGGCAATGTTCAGAATCAGGTTGCTATGGTCACGGAGGCAACCTATGTGGTATACAAGCCCTGTTGGTGCATTCTCCTGCAGACAATGACCCACCACATGTGACAGAACTCCCTCCAGCACTGTGGTCAAGTTTAACTCCTTGTATTTCATGAAACAAATACAAAACTCTGAGTGCAGCAGGAGACATTATAAAAAGTGGAGGATGATGAAATGGTTTCACAGTCCACATGGGGAGACACATAGACCCCAGTGGCCATAGTTTACCTACAAAGAGAGAATTCAGCACTGCTGCTTCATGTTCATTGGAAAATTATAAACCATGTGCTCAAGGTCACAGAGATGCATAAACAGCTTTGATGGTCTTACTAGAAAAAAAGCTAAAGCTCCTGAAAACAACATATATTTCAACTGTCCATCTTAGAGGCAGTTTCTTCAGAGTCTTTAGGCTGGCAAATCTTCATGTTTGTGGAGTATTTACATAGTCCCTTACTTTTGGAAACTCCTCTACCATCTCCAAGGTTGTGAAATCCGGAGCAGTTTTCATTTCAGGTATGAATTCAAAGATTTTCTAACTCTTTTCCTCTAATTGTGTCTTACTTGGGGTGAAAATAATGTAAAGTTATTGTTCTAAATGAGAGTGGGAAAATTTTTGTGTAACACTAATTTGCATACACATTGATCCATTTTCCAATTTTCCATTTGAAATACTGAATCCCTGACAGTAACTCATACCCTACTATACTCTGACTACTAATCCTAATATGATGGAGAATAATACCCAAACAGAATGAAAATACAAGCAGTTCAGTGGAGACATGGTGTACAGTTGGACTTCCCTTTTACATGATTAAGGGTAGGTGTTATAAATCTACTCAATTTTTAATTGAAATAGTCCTCCATGTGTTTTTAAAGTTCACAAATAAGTTAATATGTCTCCCTTTCTCTGTAGCCTACTCAGCACATGTATTTTTATATGCACATAGAGAATCCTACCTGGTATCACACGTACATTTTCATGAGTTGGCTGAATTGGCAGATACAAATTGTGAGAAGAGATCAGTCCTCCTAAACCCTGTGGGAACTGAAAATTCAAACTATGTGTGAGCTTCCCAGTAGAACAATATTATACATAAATCCATGTTCAGTATAATAAATATTTTTGCATCTGTGGATGATGTATATTACATGATGAATTATGATTAGCATGTATTTATTGATACTTTTTAATGTATATTTGTGTTTATTTAAAAAAAAATATATATATATATATATATATATATATATATATATATATATATATATCTCCAGATTTCTCAAAATATGAAATATATGTGTCTTATACACACTCTGTAAATTCATTCATGTTCATGTATATGGATTTATAATCAACTTTTCAGATGATAATTCTCAGAAATATTCATCCACCTGAAATACATATTTGTTTCCCAGTACTGAAAACTAACTTCAATCAATGGTGTTTACAAATCCTAATATTTCTACAGTAACTGACCCAGTTTAACATCAATGCCAGTAGATTCCAATGGGACATGATGTCTATATTGACCTTCATTTTAATCCAACACTGGTACATTACTATTTCTTCAGTTTTTGCACATCATAGGATATGTATTTCATCCACAAGTTCACAAATATATAGGAATTTGTTTCACTTTCAAACACTTCTTGCTTCAGAACACATGTATTCCACCATGTTACTTGACTCGTCTTTTCATGAGACTTCTTTCCAAATACATTATTTTCAATTTCCATAATCAATTTCAAAGCTAAACTCACACACTCTTCATGATGAACCATAACATTAATATTAACATTAGATGTATAACTGGTTGGAATGAAAAATTGTATATCAATATAAGATTTCCTCTATATGTTCACGATTCAATTCAATCCATTATTTAAAGTTGGAACCAGTTATGTTTTTTATTCACAGTATTGTCTATTAATGCATTATCTCTATATTCATAGATACAGTGTACTCCTCTTTGTCTCTTCAATACTAATTTATACGTCTTCAAAATATCGCTCCCAGAAATGGTGGAAGAAATACTCATGTCACCTTATCTATATATAGATTTCATCACAGGAATATTCTGGACACAAAAAGTGAAAGTCACACTCATGATTGTATCAAAGCCTAAATGCCAAGGGAGCGTGGATTACTAAAAAGAACCATGTCCAGGTTGCCTAATGCTCTCAAATGTAAATCCAATTGGTGACTACATATTTGTTTCTTCCTAAGATTATATATTCAACCTCAAACATGTTGAAAATGTCTAATCCTGTCACTCACTTCATACTTTGCCTGATTTCGTAATATCTTTATTGATACCTGCTTTCATACATATTTCCCCCAGTTCATCATTGTGACTGATACTTCACATATGCTGACATTTACATTCACTCTCTACCCGAAACCCTATTGCTAAAGAACTTTTGGTCCAAATCCTATACTCACTCTTCTTTCTAAACCTACTGACTATCTTCCAAATGCTACTGACTATAGTTTTTTGACTCGATGTTCTCTTCGAGAATCAATTATCCAAGGTATAAAGTCCTATGCCATTGTATATCAATTTATCTGAGACACATGTGCAGAACATAATTCAAACCTAAGTATCCCACTCAAGGGCCCAGTTCCCTTCTGGCTTCCAATCTTACCTAGATTTCTGTTTTTATACTTATATTTTACCTATATATTTTTGTAAATATCACAGGCTCCCAATACCATTATTCATCCGGCAGAAAGATTCCTAACGCAAATCAAACATGTTATTAACCCTAAACATACACTTTTCCCTCAATCTAACTTTACAGAAGAGGAGGGACAGAGTTGGTCTTACAATACAGGAATGTAGGGGATCTTCCACCTGCTTAGAACATCAAAGGTATATGCAGAAATGATCCCCTGAGATGATGAAGGAAGCTATGAAGGACCTGAGAGAGCAAAAGACATCTTCCATGGCAAACTATCTGGTCAGGATGAAGGGATGTGTCTCAATCAGCCTGTACCTTCTTAATGTAGAGAAGATGGACCAAACCAGGCCTGTGTGGAGAGCTGTTCCCAGGTACCTATGGTTGGTATACCATTCTAACTGTGAAAGTGTGACAGGAAGTAGGGACAGCCTCCATCTCATGGGACTTTTAGAAGTAACTTTTAGGACAAAGTGGTTGCAAAGTCAGTGACCTCATTCAGTTCCTGAAGGAAATGACCTCACCTCACTGCCTTGGTGATGGAACTCTCTGGACGTTTGATCCTGGAAGACAGGCACCAAGAGCCAGTCACAGTCCCAGTCCCAGTGGTCTCACTTGTTTTGATTTATCAAGAACAGAGTCAGTCTTTCTTAGTACCTACTGATGTGACGATGGCCAAATGACAGGAAAGCTCTGAAGAGGAGCTTTTCCTGGGAAATCAGGTAGTGGCTCACCCATGGCTCCTAACAACTTCAAAGTGTTGGCCAAGGAGACTAGATCTGATACAGGACAGGCCATTTTGGGGGAACATACAATGGCCCACCATTCCGAGGACACTCTGGATAGTCACAGACTTACTTGAGCAAAGGAGGTGCCTTTGAGTGTGTGTGTGTGGGTTTGTGGTTTTGTCTCATGTTCTGAGAATAGGAAGGAAATCTCTTTGTTTGGATTGGTTTGGACTGTTTCCAGTAAGTCGTTTGACAAGGCGAGTGCTTCTATGTCTGTGCATCCCACTCTATCCGTGGTTGTAGACAATAGAAAAGAGAATGCATCAATGGATGTGTCCTGTCTAGTAGAAAGCTTCCAAACATTCATCCTGCCCAATTTACAAATGGACTGCAGCTTGTCTTATTGAAGGGCAACATCTGCTCTCTTACTAAGTTTCTGTTTTCTTCCTGAATTCTGGAAACTCTCCAGAATAGCCTCATGGTTTTGTGTCCAAGATATGTACCACCTCCAAGCTCTGTGATATGGTGATGTACTGGATAGCTGAAGGGAATGGCGAGCATCTAAGAAAACTCAGATATCAGTGGGACCAGGAAAGTCTCAGTGGAGAAACCCTTCTTTCGGGCTTTTGCTTACCTATTGTTCTGCTGCCCTGAATTTCAGGAAGGTTTTTACCTCAGGACACTCATTTGTGAAGCCTGAAGAAAACAGTTTTCAAATGGAAATGAATGGGCATCACTTGTGGCTCTTTGCTTAATTTCATTGGAAATGGATGTTTCTGAAACAGCCTCTTGGCCCTGTGTGAGGCTGTGGTTAGATACTCAGCACCTTATACATCCCACGTGTTCATCCAAAACCAAAATGGCCAAAAGAGCAGTCCTTGTGGATGAAGTCTCTCCCTACCTCTGTAAGGTTCCTGACCTCTATCAAGTGAGAATAGGGTGCCTTTGGGTCAAATGAGTTCTTCAAAGCCCTTCAGAGGCTAGCCCATAGGTGATTCCAATGATTCCAATTCACATGAAGATTCTAAACCCCACAGTCAGTAGTCCTCAAATTGGAGAAGCAGAGCAGTATTAACGGCAGGCCTATTTGATCAGTCATGGTTCACAGAAAGGTGTTCAGGCCACCCCAACTTTAAGCAAATGAGGGACAAGGGAGCTTATTTTGGACACTGTCTTGGGCTGTGACCCTCATGGAAACCTCCATCCAGAGGTTAAAATGAGTGTCTATATGGAAGAAGATGATGGCCATGTGGAAGTGTTCTGGTTTTAATTGTGGTTATTAGTGTGGTTGTTGAAAAATATGACTGGCTCCACCTGGTCTTGAACTCTGGTGTGATTCCCCTTAGAGACTGAGTTCTGGAACTGATCTCAGAGAAGTATTGCCATGAGTTTTGTTGGGATTTTAGAAGGCCATGCATGAGAGTCACCCTTGGAATCTGAGATCTGTGCCCAGGAAGGCTTTCCACAGAGCACAGGGAATCTCAGACAGGTTATCACATAATTTTTTTCTGAAAGAATTAGCAGCCATAGTTGAGAGGCAAAACAGGCAAGGATTTTACATTGTAGACCTCAATGGGCCTGGCTTCATGTGACCATTTGGCAACACTTTGGGAAGCCTTGCCTGTGAGAGTTATCCAGAGCGTTCATTGAAATGCGCTTCCTCACCATTTAATGGTTACTGAATTAAATGAAACCCTCAGTGCCTACAACTTCATCCTTGAAAAATGGGCTCGATAAATACCATGAAATTTTTGAAATTCCCATGACCAGGTGGCACTGGAAAACCATTGGAGATCCTGTTGCTGATCATGAGTGTACCAGAAAGTGCCTTGATTGACTGGGTTTCACAAAAAAATTGTGTAGAACAGAGATGCCAGTAAGTTGGAACCTGCTGAGTAGTGGGCCTAAAGCAAAGGTGGGTAGGTGTGAGATAAAACATCTCTGGTGGTTTCATGTGGATCGGCCGTTGGCTTTCAAATGGCTTGTGACTGACATGATGCAGCCAGCAGACCCTTATATGAAAAGGCATCTTGTTATATGGATAGTTTTCTGGGCAATGTTCAGAATCAGGTTGATATGGTCAAGGGGGCAAGCTATGTTGGACATAAGCCTGGTTGGTGCATACTCCTGCAGACTCTGTCCCACCACACGTGACAGAACTCCCTCCAGCACTGTGTCCCAGTTGAACTCCTTGTATTTCATGAAGCAAATACCAAACTCCCAGTGCAGCAGCAAGAATCACCACGAAAAGTAGAGTATAACCAAATGGCTTCACAGTCCACATGAAGAGACACTTATCCCCCAGTTGCCACAGTTTACCTACAAAGTGAGAATTCAGCACTGCTGCCTCATTTTCATTGGAAAATAAGATACCATGTCCTCCAGGTCACATAGATGTTGACCCAGTTTTGATGCTCTCACTACATAGGATGCTAAAGCTACCGACAACAACATACATTTCAAGTGTCCCAACTCAGAGGCAGTATCTCAAGAAGTCTTTAGGCCTGCAGAGCTCCATGTTTGTGGAGTGTTTACCTTGTCTTTTATTTTTGGAAAGTCATCTACCACCTCCAAGGTTGTGAACTCCTGAGCATATTCCATTCCGGGTATGTATTCACAGATTTTCTAACTCTTATCCTCTAATTGTGTATTTCTTCCAGCGAGGGTAATATCAAGGGATTGTTCTTAATGTGAGTCGGAAGATTTTTGTGTAGCACATATTTGCAAACACATTGGGTTTACTTTCCTATTTTCCATTCGAAATACTGAATCTCTGACACTAACCCATACCCTACTAGACTCTGACTACTAATCCTTATATGATGGAGAATAGTAACCCAAACAGAATACAAATACCAGCAATTCAGAGAAGGCATGATATGTATTTGGACATCCCTTTTGGATTATATTGTGTAGGAGTTAAAATATATATTTAATGTTTATTGACATAGTTCTCCATGTGTTTTTAAAATTAACAAATATGTGAATTCCTCTCTCCCTTTTCTGTAGCCTATTAAGCACATGTATTTTTATATTCACAAATAGAATCCTACCTGGTATCACATGTACATTCTTCTGAGGTGGCTGACATGGCAGATAAAAATTGTGAGAAGAGATCACTCCTCCTAACCTCTGTTGGAACCGAAAATTTAACCTATGGGTGAGCTTCCTAGTTGACCAACATTACGCATAAATCCATTTTCAGTAAAATGTATATTTTTGGATAAGTGGATGTTATATATTTAATGATGAATTTCGATTGGCATATATATTGCTATTTTTTAATGTCTCTGTGTGTGTGTGTTTGTGTGTGTGTGTGTGTGTGTGTGTGTATATATATATATATATATATATATATATATATATACTCTCCAGATTTTTCAAAATATGAAATATATGTGTCTTATTATACACTTCCTAAAATCATTTATATTCATGTATGAGGATTTATAATGAACTTTTCACAAGATTATTCTCAGAAATATTCATCCACCTGAAATACATATTTGTTTCCTAATACTGAAAAATAACTTCAGTGAATGGTGCATACAAATCATAATATTTTGACATTGCAAGAGGGCCGTGAATAGAGAGCATCATACCCATTGTACCGCGCCACTGCGCAGGTGACTAACGACTAAGAACGACAAAAAACTATCTTGTTAGGCACTACAGCAAAATGGGGGTGCACTGAAACCTAGAAGAAGGATTTCTAGCACTGAGGTCCGGTAAATGAGTCCCAAACATGAGCCAACTCTGTGACCGGAGATCCTGTCTGACTGATCCGCGCGACCCGTCCAGTGGCTACAGACAGCAGGGCACCACCGAGATGCGATCAATAATCACGGAGAAACGTTGATGCAGATTCTGTGGAATTCTGCCAGTAGAGTCCCCACTGAGCCCTGGGCTGAGTTCAGGGTTTCAGATGGGGAAGGAAGTGGTACAGTTCTAACCCCCACAATAGAAACTCCACGAAGGAAACCAACGGCCACCATCTTGGTGAGCTGAAGTAACGACAGCCACTCCCCTACAGATTGCAACAATAAAACAGGTGCTGTTACTCAGCTCATTTCCCATACTTCGGGGAATTTGCATCAAATCTCTCCTAGGCTTTCTGGGGGAGAAATTATCAGAGCGAGCCTGCATAAAGACAGGGGAAAACTAGAGGCACCTGACTTTCAACTCCCCCTCCCATCAGTGGTGAAAAAAACCTGTCTAGCCAGCGCTGAGAGAGGGGCAAGCGGAAAAAAAAAATCAAAACAATAGAGTGCCGGGGTTCCCAATAGCCAACTGTGCAATCAGAGATCCAGGCTGATTGAATCATGCAGCCAGGCCTGCTGTTTCAGATGGCGGGGCAGCACCGAGAAGTGACCTGAAGCAGGGAGAAATATTGCTGCGGATTCTGTGGAATCCTGCCGGCTGAGCTCCCACTGATCCCCGGGCTGAGTTTGGGAATTCAGACAGGGAAGAAAGTGGTATAGTTCTATCCCCCACAAAAGAAACTCCACCAAGGAAACCAGCGGCCACCATCTTTGAGATCTGAAGTAACCACCGCCCCTCTCCAATAGATTGCAACAATAAAACAGATGTGTGTTACTCAGCTCATCTCTCATACAGCGGAGAATTCGCATAAAATGTCTCCTAGGCTTTCCGGGGGAGGGTTAATCAGAGCAAGCCTGCATAAAGACGCAAGAAAAACTAGAGACACCTGACTTTCGACTCCCCCTACCATCAGTGGCGATAACGAAACGTGTATAGCCAGTGCTGGGGGAGGGGCAAGCGGAAAAAATCAAAACAATAGAGTGTCTGGGTTCCCAAAAGACACCCTCCACACCCAACAAACGGCAGGCACAGAGTACAGTTTGAACTGCCGAGAGGCATCACTCAGGGGAAATCTGGTCTAGAAAAAGAAACCAGGACAAGCAGGAGAAACCAAAGGACTAGAAGGCAGGCCCTTGTGATTAGGCGGCTGGAGACCGCAGGCCTGCACGTGACATTCCACCCACTGCCTGAGTGACTGGGGAGCTGAGGAATGCCCGCCCGCCGGCAACCGAGCGTGAGACTGCGTGGCTAGAGATTGCCAACCCAACGGCGACAGCCCACCTGCTGCCCGCGTGACTGGGCGGCTGGAGACCACCCGCCTGCCAGTGACCCAGAGCTGAAACAAACCAGAGACAGTCAAGTCCCACCCCCCAATTCGGACACCTCGGCAAGGAGCCTGGGGCCCGCCAAAGCAGAGAGGTGACATCACTGGAGCTCGGCCTTTGGAATTACTTCCAAGCGGAATCCACTTTAGCAGGCATAGTTTACCAACACAAAGGAGAGACAACAGAGATATACAACACCAAAACAAATCTAAAGAATAAAGCAGAAACACAGCAATCAAATAGAGCTGGAAAGTAACGTGAACATCATGAAAAAACAAGGGCAAAAAAGGAGTACAAACAATGCAGGACAACTTAAATCTACAGGAGGACCTTGAAGCATCAGAAACAGGGATAGGGAAAGAACTCAAGGCATACCGAACTCAGATGGAAAGGAATATTAGAGAAGACATGAGGCAGCAAGTCCAAGCAATAAAAGTATATTTTGAAAATGAATTATACAAACAAATTCAAATGGCAAAGAATGAGCATTACCAGGAGATAGAGATCTTAAAAAAAATATTAAACAGTAATCCTAGAAATGCAGGAAAATATAAACCAAATTAAAAACTCAAACGAGAATATTACAAATAGACTAGATCAAGTAGAAGTCAGAACATCAGATAATGAAGACAAAGTTTATCAACTTGAAAAGAATTGAGTAAACACAGAAAAGATGCTTAAATCCCAGCAGGAATTTATTCAAAAGATATGGGATGTCATAAAAAAAAAAAAAAATTTAAGAGTCATCAGGATAGAAGAAGGCATAGAGATTCAAACCAAAGGAATGGACAACATATTAAATGAAATAATTCTATAAAACTTCCCAGAGATGAATGATGGATTGGATTTCCAATTCCTGGAAGCCTACAGGACCCCAAACATTCAAAACCAAAATAGACCAACTCCAAGACATATAATTATGAAGATAGCCAACATACAGAACAAGGAGAGAATATTAAAAGCTACAAGAGAAAGGAGGCAGATTACATTCAGGGGTAAACCAATTAGGTTAACAACTGATTTTTCATCACATTCGTTGAAAGTGAGAAGATCCTGGAACAATGTAATTCAAATGCTGAAAAAAAAAAAGAATTCCAACCAAGAATACCATATAAAGCAAAGTTAAGCTTCAGATTTGACAATGAAATTAAAGTCTTTCACGATAAACAAAAGCTAAAACAATTCTCAGCCAGAAAACCAGCACTGCAAAGCATTTTGTGCAAAATACTACAAGAAGAAGAGTTAAAAAATAGTGCCCAAAACTAACAGTGGGAAGTGTCTCAGTAAAGCGGGAGGAAAGTAACCAAAAAAGTAAAAACTATCCAAACTAAAATATAATAAATAAATAAACATGACTGGAAGTACAAATCATATTTCAATTGTAACCTTAAATGTTAATGGCCTAATTTCACCAATCAAGAGACATGTGCTAGTGACCTGGATCAAAAAAACAAATCCAACAATATTCTGCGTTCAGAAGACTCATATGATAGGAAAAGACATACACAGGCTGAAGGTAAAAGGTTGGGAAAAATCATAACACTCACACGGCCCTCGGAAGCAAGAAGGATTTGCCATACTCATATGGAATAAAATCAACTTCAAACCTAAGTTAATCAAAAGGGATAAAGAATGACACTATATTCTGTTAAAAGGAATCATCCACCAACAAGAAAAAAACAATTATCAATTTGTATGCACCAAGCAATGGAGGTGCAACGTTCATAAAACAAACTCTCCTCAAGTTCAAGAGTCAAGTAGACTACAACACAATAATTATGGGTGACTTCAACATACCACTCTCGGCATTAGAGAGATCCTCTAGACAAAAACTGAATAAAGAAACTTTAGAACTCAACAGCACAATCAATAACCTAGACTTAACCGACATATATAGAATATATCAACCATCGTCAAGTGGATACATGTTCTTCTCAGCAGCACATGGATACTACTCAGAGATACACCATATATTATGCCATAGGGCAATTCTTAGTAAATATAAAGGCATGGAGATTATACCGTGCACCATATATGATCATAATGGAATGAAACTGGAAATCAATGAGAAAAGAAAGAAGGAAAAATCCTACATCACATGGAAAATGAACAACATGCTACTGAATGATCAATGGGTTACAGAAGACATAAAGAAGGAGATAAAAAAATTCTTAGAGACAAATGACAATACAGACACAACATACCGGAATCTATGGGACACAATGAAAGCAGTTTTAAGAGGGAAATTCATTTCTTGGAGTTCTTTCCTCAAAAAAAGAAAAATACAACAAATAAATGAACTTAAACTACACCTCAAAAACCCTGAAAAGGAAGAGCAAAACAACAGCAAATGTAGTAGAAGACAAGAAATAATTAAATTTAGAGCAGAAATCAATGAAATTGAAACAAAAAAAAAGTTGAAAAAATTGATAAAACTAAAAGTTGGTTCTTTGAAAAAATAAATAAGATCGACAGGCCCTTAGCCATGCTAAGGAAAAGAAGAAGAAAGAGAATTCAAATTACTAACATATGGGATGAAAAAGGCAATATCACAACAGACACTACAGAAATACAGAAGATAATTAGAAAGTATTTTGAAACACTATATTCCAACAAAATAGAATATTGTGAAGATATTGATAAATTTCTTAAGTCATACGATCTGCCCAGATTGAGTCAGGAAGACACAAACAATTTAAACAGGCCAATAACAAAGGAAGAAATAGAAGAGGCAATCAAAAGACTACCAACCAAAAAAAAGCCCTGGACCGGATGGGTATACAGCGGATTTCTACAAAACCTTCAAAGAAGAATTAAAACCAATATTTTTTCAAGCTTTTTCAAGAAATAGAAAAAGAAGGAGCTCTTCCAAATTCATTCTATGAGGCCAACATCACCCTGATCCCGAAACCAGACAAAGACACTTCAAAGAAAGAATACTACAGACCAATATCTCTAATGAACTTGGATGCAAAAATTCTCAATAAAATCCTGATGAATCAAATACAAAAGCATATCAAAATAATTGTGCACCATCATCAAGAAGGATTCATCCCCGTGATGCAAGGATGGTTCAATATACGAAAATCAATAAATGCCATTCACCACATCAATAGAATTAAAGACAAGAACCATATGATCATATCGATAGATGCAGAAAAAGCACTTGACAAAGTTCTGCATCCCTTTATGTTCAAAACACTATAAATACTAGGGATAACAGGAACTTACCTCAAAATTGTAAAAGCTATATATGCTAAACCTCAGGCTAGCATCATCCTAATTGGAGAAAAACTGAAGGCATTCCTTCTAAAATCTGGAACAAGACAGGGATGCCCTTTATCACCACTTCTATTCAATTTAGTTTTGAAATACTAGCCAGAGCAATTAAACAGACCAAAAAAATTAAAGGCATAAAAATAGGAAAAGAAGAATTTAAAGTATCACTATTTGCAGATGACATGATAATATATTTAACAGACACAAAAAGGTCTACAAAGAAATGGCTAGAGTTAATTAATGAATTCAGAAATGTGGCAGGATATATAATTAACACGCATAAATCAAAGGCATTCCTGTATAACAGCAACAAAACTTCTGAAATGGAAATGAGGAAAACCACTCTATTCACAATATCCTCAAATAAAGTAAGATACTTGGGAATCAACCTAACAAAAGAGGTGAAAGATTTATATAATGAAAACTACAGAACTCTAAAGAGAGAGATAGAAGAAGATCTCAGAAGATGGAAACATGTGCCCTGTTCATGAATAGGCAGATCTAACAACATAAAAATGGCAATATTACACAAAGTTCTCTACAGGTTTAATGCAATGCCAATCAAAATCCCAATGGCATTTCTTGTAGAAATAGATAAATCAATCATGAAATTCATATGGAAAAACAAAAGACCCAGAATAGCAAAAGCAACTCTAAGCAGGAAGTGTGAATCTGGAGGTATAGCGATACCAGAGTTCAAACTGTACTACAAAGCAATAGTAACAAAAACAGCATGGTACTGGTACCGAAAAAAGCAGGTGGACCAGTGGTACAGAAGAGAGGACACAGAAACCAATCCACAAAATTACAACTTTCTTATATTTGATAAAGGGGCTAAAAGCATGCAATGGAGGAAGGGTAGCATCTTCAACAAATGGTGCTGGGAAAATTGGAAATCCATATGCAACAAAATTAAACTGAATTCCCTTCTCTCGCCATGCACAAAATTTAACTCAAAATGGATCAAGGATCTAGATATAAAATCAGAGACACTGCATTTCATAGAAGAAAAAGTTGGCTACGATCTACATACTGTGGGGTCGGGCTCCAAATTTCTTAATAGGACGCGCATAGCCCAAGAGTTATTAACAAGAATAAAAAAAATGAGACTTACTTAAACTTAAAAGTTTTTTTTCTCTGCCAGAGAAACAATAAGAGAGGTAAATAGAGAGCCTACATCCTGGGAACAAATTTTTACCCCTCACACTTCAGATAGAGCCCTAATATCCAGAATATACAAAGAATTCAAAAAAAACTATCAATAAGATAACAAATAACCTAATCAACAAATGGGGCAAGGACCTGAAATGACACTTCACCGAGGAGGACATACAATCAATCAACAAGTACATGAAAAAATGCTCACCACATCTAGCAGTCAGAGAAATGCAAATCAAACCCACCCTAAGATACCATCTCACTGCAGTATGATTGGTAGCCATTATGAAGTCAAACAACAAGTGTTTACGAGGATGTGGGGAAAAGGGGACACTTGTACACTGCTGGTGGGACTGCAAATTGGTGAGGGCAACATGGAAAGCAGTATGGGTATTCCTGGGAAAGCTAGGAATGGATCCACCATTTGAACCAGCTATCGCCCTTCTCGGACTATTCCCTGAGGATCTTAAAAGAGTGTACTAAAGGGATACTGCCACATCAATGATCATAGTGGCACAAATCACAATAGCTAGACTGTGGAACCAACCTAGATGCAATTCAATAGATGAATGGATAAAATAAATGTGGCATCTATACACGATGGATGCAGCACTAAATAATTACAAAATCATAGAATTTGCAGGGAAATGGATGGCATTAAAGCAGATTATGCTAAGAGAAGCTAGCCAATCCTTAAAAAAAAATGGCAAATGTCTTCTTTGATAAAAAGAGAGTAACTAAGAATAGAACAGTGAGGAAGAGCATGAGGAAAAGATTAATATTAAACAAAGATGAGTGGGAGAGAGAAAGGGAGAGAGAAGGGAAAGCATATGGAAATGGTAGTAGACCCTCATTGTTACATAAAATTACATATAAGACGTTGTGAGGGGAAAGGCGGGAACAAGAGAGAGAAGTGAAGAATAGCAGATGAGGAAGAGAGGGAAGATAGGATGGGAGGGGAGGGGAGATAGTAGGGGATAATAAAGGTAGCAGAGGACAACAGTCACTAATATGACATTATGTAAAAATGTGAATGTGTAACTGATGTGATTCTGCAATTCGTATTTGGGGAAAATTGGGAGTTCATAACCCATTTGAGTCAAATGTATGAAAGATGATATATCATGAGCTTTGTAATGTTTTGAAAAACCAATAAAAATAAATAAACAAAGGTTTAAAATTGAGTGGGAAAAAATCAGCTAAAAAAGAGTTGAGATGCATTCATTTTGATAAGCAGAAAGTTTGTTTTGTGTAGTTGTAAATATCACAAATTTATTTTACCAGAAAACTGGCTTTTAAAAATGAACATATATTGAGATTAAAGGATAATCCACCTACCTTCATGAAAAATTCATATCATTTCCTATATTTTTCATATTTCATTTTTTTCGTGAATATTTTGTCATGGACCAGGTCTAGTCTTAGGCTACCTCTTCTGACAAGTTCGTACAATGTGTTGGATTGTTCTTTTCATCTTTTATTTGATAGTTTCTAGCTGATAATGTGTATTTTTCCTTATCTTTATTTGGAAATACATACCCAACTACATCTTTGCATTTTATGTTTTACTGGGGAAGAGACTCATCAAAAGCTCTTTATTATATGTATCAACAATCAAACATTTAGAGCATGCAATTATTCTTAATTTTGCATGAAAATATCTTTGTACCATTTTTCTTATAAAGGTGTAGAATCATTAATACTGTCCCTACTGTAATAAGTAACTACTTACAAGAAGAATTAAACAATTGACTTTATATCAATCATGAATATGAAAATTAATAATATAAGTGTTTGGCAATAAATATGCAATTGATAGAAATTAAAATCACGAGAAAGCCATTTAAAATGTCAGTGCATATGGTCCTTAAATAATAGGTTGTTCAAATGAAATTTCTCTAATTCATAAGAGTTAATATGCCATATTACAGCTTAATGTAATATAAAAACTTAAATGATAAGTATTGATAAATAAGAATGATACCTGTTTACTTAAATATGTTTATTTGATTTTCACTGTAAGATGTTAATTCTGGAAGACTTGACAATTAAGAAAGACTTGGTCTATATTATTTCTAACTGGCTAATCAAAGTACTTTTAAATATATATGTATATATATATAACATATGTAATACATATGCATGAATATAGATACATATGTATAATAAATGTATTGTAATATATCTATAGGTTATTATAATTATTAAATTTTCTCAAGAAAAAAGAATGACTATAAAAAACATTCTTAAATGTAAATTTCATAGCATATTACTGTTTGTAATGACATGAGAGAAAAACTCCTATGGAGGGAAAATGAAAAAGGAAGAGAGAGAAGGGGGAAAATGAGGAAGAAAGTGAGTAAAGAAGAGGGAGAGGAGTGTTTGATTATAAGATAAAAGTGGAGGGTCTCGGTGTCTGGCTCAGTGGTAACATGCTTGGCTAGCATGTGTGAGGCACTGAGTTATATTCTCATCACAACATATAAATAAATAAAATGAGGTCGATCAACAACTGAAAAAATTAAAATAAAAGTAGAAATATTACCAAAATTCCAAGTTTTTATGAATGCTAAATAAAAAAAAATTGTTGCATAGCCTTATGTAATTTCTAGACTCCCCAAAATAGTCATTTAATGATAGATTACTAGTGCGATAACTAAAAATCCATTGCTCTTTCCTCGACATTCTGTGGCATGCTAGTGCTTAAATAAATTGTATTATAACACCAAAAAAATTCTAATATTTCTACAGTAACTGACCCAGTTTAACATAAATGCAAGAAGATTCCCATGGGATATAATTGTATTTTGACGTTCATTTTTATTCAACACTGGTACATTACTATTTCTCCAGTTTATGCACATCATAATATGTATATTTCATTCACAATTTAGCAAATTTATACGCATTTGTTTTACTTTCAATCACTTCCTGCTTCAGAACACATGTATTCCTCCACGTTTCTTGACTGCTCCTTTCATGAGACTTTTTCCAAAGACATTATTTTTGATTTCCATTATCATTTTTGAAGCAAAACTCACACACCCGTCATGATAAACCATAACCCTAATATTACCATTAGATGTAAAACTGGTGGGAATGAATGATTGTATATCGATATAAGATTTCTTGCATACTTTCAAATATCAATTCAATCCATTATTTAAAGTGGAACCAGTTATATTATTTAATCACAGTATGGTCTATTCATGCATTATCTCTATGTTGATAGACACAGGGTACACCTCTGTGTACCCCCAATAATAATTTGTATATCTTCAAAATTTTGCTCCCAGAAATGGTGGAAGAAATACTCATGTCAACTGATCTACATATACATTTTATCACAGTAATATTCTGGACACAAAATGAAAAGGTCACACTTAGGATTGTCCCAAAGCCTAAATGGAAAGTGAACATGGATTACTAAAAACATCCATGTCTTGGATGCCTAATTCTCTCAAATGTCAATCCTATTGGTGAGTACATATTTGTTTCTTCCCAAGATTATATATTCAACCTCAACCATGTTGAAAATGTCTAATCCTATCACTCACTTTATATTTTGTCTAATTTCCTAATGTCTCTATTGATATCTCTTTTCCTACATATTTTCCCCAGTTCATCATAGTGACTGATTCTTCACATGTGCTGACATTTACATTCACTCTTTATGCGAAACCCTATTGCTAAAGAACTTTTTGTCCAAATACTATACTCACTCTTTTTTCTAAACCTACCGACTATTTACCTAATCCTACGACTATCCCTTTTTGACTGGATGATCTCTTCAACAATCAATCATCCAAGGTACAAGGTCCTATAATATTGTATATTGATTTATCTGAGACAACTGTGCAGAACATACTTCAAAGCTAAGTATCCCAATCACGGGCCCAATGCCTTTCTGGTCTTCAAATCTTACCTAGATTTCAGTTTTCATAATTATATTTTACCTGTATGTTCTTATATATATTGCAGGTTCCCAATACCATTATTCATCCAGCAGAATGATTCCTAACACAAATCGAACATGTTATTAACCCTAACTATACACTGTTCCCTCAATCCAACTTTACAGAAGAGCAGGGACAGAGTTGGTCTTACAATACAGGGGTGTAGGGGATCTTCCACCTGTTGACAACCTCAAATTTCCATGCAGATATGATCCCTGGAGAAGATGCAGGCAGCTATGAAAGGCCTGAGAGAGCAAAAGTCATCTTCCATGGCAAACAACTGGGTCAGGTTGAAAGCATGTGTCTGAATCATCCTCTCTTTTCTTAATGTAGGGAAGATTGACCAAACTAGGCCTGTGTGGAGAGCTGTTCCCAGGTGCCTATGGTTTCTATACCATTCGAACTTGTGAAAGTGTCACAGGAAGTAGGGGCATCCTCCATATTATGAGACCCTAGGAAGCAAATTTTAGGACAAAGTGGTTGCAAAGGCAGTGACCACATTCAGTTCCTGAAGGAAGTGACCTCACCTCACATCCTTGTTGATGGAACTCTCCGAATTTGGGTACCAGGAAGCCAGGAATCCAGACCCAGTCCAAGCTCCAGTCACAGTGGTCTCACTTGTTTGGATTTACCAAGGACAGAGTCAGTCTTTTGTGGTACCTAGTGATGTGAGGATGGCCAAATGCCAGGAAAGTTCTGAAGACGGGCCCTTCCGGAGAAAGAAGGTAGAGGCTCACTGCTGTCTCCTGACCACTTCACAGAGTTGACCCAGGAGACCAGATCTGAGACAGGACTGGCCATTTCTGGGGAACATAGTATGGCCCTCCAGTCAGAGGACACTCTGGATAGTTTCAGACCTACTTGGGGGAAGGAGGTGACTTTGTGGGTGTTTGAGTGGGATTGTGTTTTTTTCTCATGTTCTGAGAATAGTTAGGAAAGGGGGTTTGTTTGGTTTGGAGTGAACTCTTTCACATTAGTCCTTTGACAAGGCGAGTGTTTCTATGTCTGTGTATCCCACTGTGTCCATGGTTGTAGACATTAGAAAAGAGAATGCCTCAATGGGTGTGTTCTGTCAAAGAGAAAACTTCCAAGCATTCATCCTGCCCATTTTATAAATGGACTGTGGCTTGCCTTATCATTGGGCAACACCTACTATTTTCTTACGTTCCTGTATCCTTCCTGAATTCTGGCCACTCTCCAAAATAGGCTCATGGTTTTGTGTACAAGATATGTACCACTTCCAAGCTCTGTGACATGGCCATGTACTGGATAGCTGAAGGGAATGGCAAGCATCTCAGAAAACTCTGATATCAGTGTGACCAGTAAAGTCTCAGTGGAGAAACCCTGCTTTGGGCCTTTTGATTACCTATTGTTATGTTGCCCTGAATATCAGGAATGTCTTTTCCTCAGGCTACTCCTTCCTGAAGCCTGAAGAAAACAGTTTTCACATGGAAATGAATGGGCATTGCCTTTGTGTTTTACAATAAAACCTTCACAGAGATTAGGCTCTACTTAACTTAAAAATACTTTTAAATTGTATCTAACTGTAAAAAGTAACATGTAACTGTACATATCTTTTTGATAACAAGTCCAATTATACAACACAAATGATACACATAAATCTCCAACATGTTTTTATTTTAAGCCTAGAATTACCATACAACCTTAGAACACCAGCATGATACAATGCTCTTTTGAAGCTTCTACCTTACACACTTGTATACCTGGAAGATATGAACACATTAACACCACAATTACATTGATGTTTTTGTATTAACCAAGTTTAGCTTTTTAAAGAAATAACCTGGCATAATTTTATAAAAACAGTATTGTTTAACCAGCTGTTTAATTTTTTAAGATTACTTGCTCAAAACTTACACATATAACCAACTTACACAAACCTTTTTATTATTTACTTAAACCATTTTAATTACTTAATCATATAGACTCTCTTATCGAGAAACACATTTTCCCTCTATTAAATCTATATCTAGAAACTTTTAGTTTCTCTTTTCCATCTGTGAACCTCTTTCTGTTCACATTTTGAAACAATACTTATAAATTTCTGAATTTAAGCAGATTATTTTGTAGACATCAACATTTTATTAGGGCCTGTTTGTACACCTAGAAAACTTATAGGCCTAATTCTAAAGACATCTTTATTTTTATCTGTTTACCCAATTTGAATTGAACCATTTGAATCACGTGAATCCAAGATATTTATATCAATTTTTAAATATTTTATGAGCGCTCCTCATCTGTCAATTGTCATATCACTGCATGATATATGGACATACACACATACAGACATACCAACATACAACACGTAACACAAGTGTAACACATAACACAATAATGAAGGCCTTGTAGCTTTTTCAGGTGAAATATCCATTGCAATGTTTAAAAACTCCACAGTTGATCAAAAATAGAACTGATCAGAAAACATTAACCCATCTGCAGGATCAAGATCATGAGCTCAAAAAATAAAAAATACAGAATCTAAGAAAAAGCAAGAGTGCCAAAAAAGATGACTGGCCAGTAATTAGTAAATACCATATAATGTACTTTTTGTTTGGATCTAGTTTGAGTTCAGGTAAAAAGACACTTTTACTCCTTTTTATGTCTCCTGCTGAGTGCTGCAGGCTTCTTTTATTTGCATATCAACTTAAGTCCTGGCTGAGGACTTGAAAACTGTAAAGGCTGGAGTTCTGAGCAGAAACCTCATGCCTAAGGCATTTTAGCTATAAGTCATAATTTCCAGGTTTGAATGTTGAAAATTATGATGCAAGTTTAAGATGTAATTCTCAAAATTTTATATCTTTATGTTTTTCTACACTAGAAAATCTTGAGTCCCTTAGCCTCACCACAAAAAACTGAAAATATGATCATTTTTTGATAATATTAAAGCCACCATCATAAGAAGTTTCTCTAGGATCATTAAGCCACTTTCTTTGTTCTGAAGTTTCTAAAGTAGTAGTAAGCTACATTAAATTTCTTGAAAAAAATTTTAAAAACAACCACAGACTACCATTTGTATCCCAAATTAAGCTTTAAAAATTTCCAAGACTGTTGCTAATTAATGTCATTTCACTAAGGCAGACCAACGTTTTAATTTAGCACGTTTTTAAAAAAATCTTACACATTAAAGGGAACAGATATCATATCATAATTTATTATCTTTGCCCAAGTTAATGCACTGGTATAAATAGTGAAATTTTCTCAGGCTACCAAGTTCAAAATTAAAACTCTTTAATTATTTTTTTTTATCCGAAGTATTTAAGTTTTCTAGCATCAGCTATCTTAAATCAAACTAAACTCTTGTTTAAACCCAACTTTTATCTGTAAGATAGTGCAATGCTTTAGAAACCCATTCAGATACCAGATTGTTACAATTAAAAATATCATCTTTTAAATACAATTTCAGCCCAGATCATCCCCAAGAAACAATCTAAAATATCAACATATTACTGCATTCATGGTCCCTTTTGTTAAGTAAACAGAGGTGGAGCAATCCTTAAAGTGCAGGTAAGGAATAAGGGAGTTCCCCACAGCAAAATGGCTCTGGCACCTGCTGGGAGTCCCTTAGCCTCACCATTTACTTACAGGATTAGTTCTTCTGGTGGTTTGACCCCAGGCACCAGGCATATTCTATATCTCCCACCTTTTCAGTAGTCAGCTTCCAAAAAATTCATCCTCTGCTTGCAATTGTTTTGAGTGCTAGGCTTCCCCAAGAGGGCAGAGTGTGGTTCATTGAAAGTCCCCACTGGTGTGTCAAAATTTATGACTGAAGGTTTGGTTCCCATCCCCAAAGCCAATTAATAACAATTTAATAATGAGGATAGGGTTTTGAGAAAAGTTTAAGCGAGATATCAATGATCTTAGACCCCAGGCATTTCCTTCTGCAGTGGGCGTGCTCAAGCCAACTATGGGAAGAAAAGAAATCACTGCTTCCCTAATCTCGCTTAACAAAGAGAAGAAAAGTTTATCAAAGTTCTTTAAAACACAGCTAAGAGAGGTGTAAAAGGTGAGAACAGAAAAGCTGGTGGTTCTATTGACTTTTGGTCCCTCACAGAAGAAGCTTTAGGTTAAATTTTAGCTAAAGTTATTTCCACACATCTAAGGCAGGTTGGAACTCGGTGTGGTAAGCCATTGTTGTAAATTGTGGCCGCCATTAGAAGATGGCGCCGGCTTCCACTGTGGCCTGTGATAAATCAAATTCCTTTGTGGAGAGTTGGCACGATATCTCTTGCCACCCTATAAGAAAGATCCACGCGGCGGCTTAAGATTGGTACATGGGAGGCTTTATTAGGCTGTGCTTGGGCCCTCGGGAAGAGAGAAAGAGAAAGAAAGGGAGTCACTAAAAGATACTTAAATCAAGGCCTGAATAAACTGCTGAAAGAAGATTCCTGAGTTGCGTCTTCCTTGCGGGCAAGGGGTCGCGACAAGTGGTGCCGAGACCCGGGAACCAGAACTTTCAGCAGTCAGGGGTGGTGCACCGGTTAGTCCCAGGTAAGGTGGGACCTGCGAGTAAAGCAGAGATTAGTCCCAGGTTAATTGGGACCTGCTATTAAAGCAGAGATTAGTCCCAGGTTAATTGGGACCTGCGATTAAAGCAGAGATTAGTCCCAGGTTAATTGGGACCCCGGTTAAAGCGGAGATTAGTCCTAGGTAATTTAGGACCCGCTGTCAAGGCGGCAGCTCCTCTGTAAAGCCAGAGAGAGCATTAAATCTTATTGCAGCTGCACTGTGTACTTTTGCTCTTACTTTCACTCTTGTTTGTTGTGTGTCTTTTGTTGTGTCATGGGTGCCGTATCTTCAAGTCCGCTTCTCCTGGCCCTAGATAACCTGTTACGTTCCAAGGGCCTAAAAGTGAAACGTAGTACTTTACAGAGATTTTTACAGAAGACAGATGTTATCGCACCGTGGTTTGCATTTTCTGGCAGTCTTACACTGCCTAGCTGGGATAAGTTAGGCACAGACCTTGACTTTGCTTCTGAGCAGGGCATATTAGAGGGTGGGGTGATACCCCTTTGGAAGATGATTCGTAGTTGCCTCACAGATAGCAGATGTCAGGAAGCACTTACTAAAGGACAAGAAGTTTTAGAGCAGTTACATGAAGAAAGATCAGAAATGGCACGCAGTGAGGTATTTCAGGAGGGTGGGAGTGTGCGGAGCGAGAAACAGGGGAGGAAACAATTATCTCCGGCAGGCAGTGACGTATTTCAGGAGGATAGCAGTGTGCGAAGCGAGAAACAGGGGAGGAGGCGATTGTCTCTGGCACGGAGTGAAATATTTCAGGAGGAGGGGAATGTGCAGAGCGAGAAACGGGGGAGGAAACGCTTGTATCCAGATCTCAGTACACTGCGCACACTCCCATGCAAAAGTGGGTCAGAAGAGAAGGAGAATGAGGAGGAGGAGCTCGGGAGACTGTCTCGGCAGCTAGGGAGTTTAACTATGGGAGAAGGGAACAAAAATAAACAGGAGCTCAGTAAGAAGAAGAAGAAAAAAAAAAAAATCCTCCGGACCCACCGCCGTACGGTGGGCATGTTTTTTCGAGGAGAGCTTTCCATGCCCAAACAGGGGGGCTGTTAACATTTTTACTGATGGTTCCAAGTCTGGAATGGGAGCCTACGTAATTAATGACTCTCCCCCTATCCAGCATCAATTTGCTCCTGGAAATCCACAATGGGTAGAACTACAAATTGTTATTGAAGTTTTTAAACAGTGTTCTTTTCCTTTTAATCTTATTTCAGACTCCAGTTATGTGGTACAAGCACTAAAAGTCCTGGAGGCCGTGGGAACTATTAGTGATGCCCACAATGTGTCTGTTTACTTTACTCAGCTTCAACAGCTTATCTCTAACCACACTGCTTCTTTTTATCCTATGCACATCAGGGCTCACACCTCTCTTCCTGGTCCGTTATCCCAAGGTAATGCCTGTGCGGACTTAGCCACTAGAGGTCAATTGATATGCTTGGCTTCCTCCTTAGAGGGGGCTAAGTTGTTTCACCAAAACTTCCATGTTAATGCATTAACGCTGCGCAGGCGTTTTTCCATTTCAAGAGCGGATGCTCGGCAGATAGTATTGCAATGTCCCCATTGTGTCACATTTCTTCATCCCCCTAATTATGGAGTAAACCCACGGGGATTAAAGCCATTGGTTGTTTGGCAAATGGATGTGACACATATACCTGACTTTGGTAACCTTAAGTATGTGCATGTTTCCGTTGATACGTGCTCTGGAATTATCCATGCTTCTGC
Organism: Callospermophilus lateralis; assembly: GCF_048772815.1. NCBI lineage: Eukaryota > Metazoa > Chordata > Mammalia > Rodentia > Sciuridae > Callospermophilus > Callospermophilus lateralis. Next base: position 1,429,448 of record NW_027513484.1, read on the forward strand.
TTTATCGGGAGAAAAGGCACATAATGTCATTACTCACTGTTTAGAGGCATGGGCAGCATGGGGTGCACCTGCATCCCTTAAGACTGATAATGAACCTGCTTATACTGGCAGACAATTTACAGCTTTTTGTTCTACCATGGGAGTGCAACTTACTCATGGTTTGCCTTATAATCCTCAAGGACAAGGCATTGTTGAGCGTGCTCATCGCACCTTAAAGGAAACCTTACAAAAACAAAAAGGGGGAATAGGAGCTGAACACACTCCTAAAGAACGCCTGTCCTTAGCTCTCTTTACCATTAATTTTTTGAACTTGGATATTCATGGTCGCTCTGCGGCCGATAGACATGTGTCACCTCAGCTCTCTGTGATTGGCTATGTTAAGTGGAAGGATGTTCTTACGGGCCAATGGAATGGACCTGACCCCGTGCTGACATGGGCACGAGGATCGGTATGTGTTTTTCCCCAGGATCGTACGGAACCGTTGTGGGTTCCTGAACGCTTGACAAGAAGAGTCTCGACATCAACTGACCAGCAACAAGAGATACCACAACAATCCTGTGATGAAGATCTTCATTCTGCTAAGTGCTCTGGCTCTGGTGCTGGTGCCGATGGCACAGGCGACACCAATGCAGTGGTGGGCAGTGGCACGGGCATGGCCAATGCCGATGCCGGTTCATGGTAATTCTAGTGTCCTCCCCACTCTTTTTTCTACCTCATGTGAGATGTCTGCTCCCTGTGCCTCTCCTAGAGGGGACATGGAGAGAATTTTTAATCAATCTCAAGTTAATCTTACAGGAGTTTTTTGTTTCAGCCTTAAAAACGCTAATTGCATTAGCCTTAAGACCAAAAATTTGACTAACTGGGAGGAACCATTGCGGTCCAATCAGGTCTCAGGAAGCATTATCAGTGATATATTGAGCAAGGTAGTTTCGGGGAAGCAATCAGGCTCAGGAACCCCCGCAAACAGCAGCTCTGCTCTTAACATAACTACCTTGGCTATTATCTCCGAGGTGCTAATCCCAGTGCCTCCTTCTTCTAGTAGTATTTATAATGGCACTCATTTTAAGGCCTCTCCTTACTGTTCCCCTAATCTTGGTTTCCCCCCAACATTTACGCCTTGTCAGGATCATTCTTGGGAGAAACATCAAGTTGCTAAAGGTTTCTCCCTTTCCCCCTCTCTTAATAGGTATGTTTATAACTTTAACAATAGTGCCAGCTCCTCTACAGGAGTAGGTTGGTCCTGGTTTCAGTGGCTGATTTCCAATGAAAAGGGGGCTTCAGCCGATATTTCTGCATTGGCTCAGTTGCTAGGAGCCAAAAGTTGGCTGGCTAATATTTCTGGTACTGTTAGGGAAAGTGAACAAGGTAATAGACTTACATCTGTTTCATTCAACTCTCTGTTGTATAATGCCACATTGCCTCCTGCAATGGTCTGTGTCCAATCCCCTTTCTTATTCCTTTTGGCTGAGGCCACCTCATCGGAGATGCTGGATTGTTCTCATACTACCTGTCTCTTATCTGAGTGTTGGAATGGTTCCTGGACTGTAGCAGTGGTTATGAAAATTCCAACTTTCGTCCCAATCCCGGTCACTGCGGATCCTGATAAATTCCCTATTGTTGAGCTACTTAGAGTCCGCAGAGATTTTGGAATCACAGCGGCTATAGTGACAGCCGTGGCGATATCTGCTGCTGCAGCGGTTACGGCCGGAATGGCTATGGCCAATCAAGTACAAACTGCTGCCACCATTAATCAAGCTGTCCAACAAACTTCCACCATACTTGAATCCCAAAATACAATTAATCAACATATTTTGTCAGGGATTTTAGCTGCCAACCAAAGAATAGATTTACTCCAAGCTCAGGTAGAAGAATTGGCTGACTTAGTACTTTTGGGTTGTGTTGACCAACGTGCACATTTATGCATAACCTCTGTCAGATTTAATGATTCCAGGAATGCTTCCCGCATCATTGGTGAATATTTGGCTGGAAATTGATCCATGGAAGCGGAAGACATGATCCAGTCTCAACTAACCCAGATAGCTGTCTTGAATAACACCCGTGTTGATCCCGTGACTTTGGGTCAATTCACCGATTGGATATCTTCTGCTTTTTCCTTTTTTAAAGAGTGGGTGGGGGTAGGCATTTTTGGTGCAATGTGTTGCTTCGGTATGTTTCTCTGTTTGTGGTTTCTCTGTCGCCTCAAGGCCCGCAATGCTCACGATAAGGCTATGATCATCCAAGCTCTTGCAGCTTTAGAAAATGGCAATTCACCTCAAGTCTGGCTTGCGCAGCTTAAACAGTAAATCTTTGACATGGTCGTTGCACCCCAAGTTGTTATAACATTGCACTGGGATCGGCATGTCTTTCCTCGTTATTCTCTTAGTGTTGGAAAGCCCTTGCACTCTGCCGGTCTTGCTGCCATTGCACGCAGGTGGGTTTCCACACTAATACTTCTCTATCGCCTTAAAGTCCGTGCCTTTCTTTCAGGGTGCTGTCAACTCGTTTGTCGTTGTGTACAGCCACAGAACAGCCTCAGCTGTCCCCCTTCGTCCACCTTCATCACGATGCAGGATGCGAGGCAAAGCACTGCACTTGAGTGATCCTTCAACGGACCTCAAGGAAAGCATGTCCTATTGCATGCGGGTTTGACGTCCACACCCCCGCCCTACGAAAAAAAGCGTCGGCTGATATGGGGTCAGGTATGGGGAAGGGCCCTCCTTAGGACTGAACCATACATTGCAGCCACTTCTGCACAGTAGGATAGGACCTCTACTTTCGCCTGCATTGTTTTATAAATTAGAAGGGGGAACTGTGGTAAGCCATTGTTGTAAATTGTGGCCGCCATTAGAAGATGGCGCCGGCTTCCACTGTGGCCTGTGATAAATCAAATTCCTTTGTGGAGAGTTGGCACGATATCTCTTGCCACCCTATAAGAAAGATCCACGCGGCGGCTTAAGATTGGTACATGGGAGGCTTTATTAGGCTGTGCTTGGGCCCTCGGGAAGAGAGAAAGAGAAAGAAAGGGAGTCACTAAAAGATACTTAAATCAAGGCCTGAATAAACTGCTGAAAGAAGATTCCTGAGTTGCGTCTTCCTTGCGGGCAAGGGGTCGCGACAACTCGGGACTCTGCATCGGTCCAAACAATGCCATCACATTTAACAGAAACACAGACAAAAAGACACACAAAGACCATCATGCAGCTCCCGTTTGTTCACAACCCCAAGATCAACAATCTTGTGACTCAGGGAGAATGGAGGGAAGAGGGGGAGGAGCAGAGGGTTTGAGTTATAGGATTGTGGGCAAAGGGGTCAGATTGGAGGCAGCGACCAGGAAAGGCTTCAGGGACAGAGGCATGGAATGGCTTTGTCCCATAATGAGAGTTACTCAAACAGAGACAAGGACAAAACAAACGTAACACAAACACGGGCACACAGTTAACGTTTAACACGAGTTCAGAAGTAAAGATTAGAACCCAGTAACTGGCATAACCTGATGAGTTACACCACAAAGACAGACAGTGAATTCAACCTGAGAGAAAAAAGTAGCCAGCAAGACCTGATGGGTTTGCAACAGAGTCACTTAATGAGGGCTCATCTGTCCCTCCTCACCTAATGAGGGCACTTCCGTATCTCCTCACCTAATGAGATCACATCTGTCCCTCCCCGAGTCCTTCAAGGTGTCCCTTGCAAGAACGTGGCCGGTGGCTTTAGGACACGTTTGTCCACCACTGCCAGGGGGAACTTACACGCTCTGCTGGCAGCCACTCTGCCAACCCAAACCGAAAACTGAAAAACCAAACCTGAACAAAAAGCTCTGAGCGATCACAAGGAAAAATGGAAAGAGGCGCCTTTCTTACCCTCAGAGGGGTCCGTTGGGATCTCCTTGTTCGGTGCTGCACGATTCCCGGCCAACTCACCAAAATTAAGGGTTCAGCGAATGTCGGAGGAAGAGACCACCAAGAGACCGCGGATCATGCAACAGCAAAAAGCATTTATTGAGTTCCAATCCATCATGCTGGGGCTCCGTGCTCACTCAAGAAGGGAGAGCAGCCCAGAGCCACAAGCAGGAGTTGAGCAGTGCTTAAGTACACTTTTTGGGGAGGGTGGGTCTTTACATACATCACAGTCTCTTTTAAAAAATCATCATACACCACGGGAAAATCAAACAACAATTCCAAAGATGATTAGCTCATTCTTTGGTGGGAACAGGTCTGGCAGGAGTGATAGGTCAGTTCTAAAGTGGGGTACACATTGAAACTGATTGGTTTAGGCCCTGTGATGCCTATGTGCCAGGCCACAAAGGGTACTAGGTTATTAAACAATCAGGCAGTCAGGGGAAAATTTACTGGGCAGTCCGGGAATTGTCCTACAAGCTACAGGAATTTCAGGTTTTGTGTATAGCATAGGAACGTAACAATACCTGGTCCTTTACATTTTAACTCAGATCTTGCAGCTTAGAAAATTTGCAACACCCAGTCTTTTAAACTTTAAATTTTACACATTAATTTCAATTTCTTTTACACTTACAGATTACTTCTGGTTCACAACAAGGGTGTCAAAGCCACCCTGACTTTAGGCAAATGAGGGGCAAGGGAGCTTATTTTGGACACTGTTTTTGGCTGTGCCCCTCATGGCAACCTCCAGCCAGATGTTATGATGAGTGTCTTTATGGAAGATGAGTGCCATGTAGGAGTCTTGTGGTTTTAATTGTGGTCATTTGTGTGGCGGTTGAAAGAGATGACTCGGTCCACATGGGCTTGAACTCTGCTGTGATTCCTCTTAGAGACTGAGTTCTGGAACTGACCTCAGAAAAGTATTGCCATGAATTGTGTTGGGATAACAGGAGGCCACGCATGAGCATCGCCCTTGGAAACTGAGATATAGGCCCAAGATGGCTTTCCACAGAGCACTGAGAATCTCAGCCAGGATATCACATTATTTTTTTGTGAAAGGCTTGGCAGCCATAGTTGAGAGTCAAAACACACATGAACCTCACATTCAAGACCTCAATGGGCCTGGCTTCATGTGACCTTTTGGCCACTCTTTGGGAAGCCTTGCCTTAAAGAGTTCTGCAGAGCTTTCATTGAAATCAGCTTCCTCACCATGTAATGGTTCCTGAATGAATTGATACCCACAGTGCCTCCAACTTCATCCTTGAAAAATGGCTAGATAAATACCATGAATTTTTTTGAAATTTTCATGACCAGGTGGCCCTGGAGAACCTTTGGATGTTCTATTGCTGATCATGAGTGTACCAGACAGTGCCTTGATTGACTGGATTTCATGAAAATGTTGTAGAACAGAGATGCTAGTGAGTTGGAGCCTCCTGAGTAGTGGGTGTAGAGCAGTGGACTATAGGTTTGTGAATAAATACCTGTGGTTTTACCACGTAGATCCGCCATTGGCTTCAAAAGACTTGTGACTGACATGGTGCAGGCCACAGATCCTTATATGTATAGGCATCTTGTTATATTGAGAGGTTTGAGGGCAATGTTCAGAATCCGGTTGCTATAGTCAAGGGGGAAAGCTATGTGGGATAGACCCCTGTTTTGAACATTCTCCTGGAGACCCTGACCAACCACACGTGACAGAACTCCCTCCAGCACTGTGTCCTTGTTGAACTACTTGTATTTCATTAAGCCAATACCAAACTCCCAGTGCCACAGTAAGAAACACCACGAAAATGGAGGATGATGACCAAATGGTTTCACAGACCACAAGGGGAGACACTTAACTACCAGTGACCACAGTTTACCTACAAAGGGAGAATTCAGAACTCCTTCCTCATGTTCATTAGAAAATAAGGAACCATTTTCTCCAGGTCACATAGATGCAGATCCAGATTTGATGGTGTCACTACAAAAGAAGCTAAATCTTCTGACAACTACATATATTTCATGTGCCCAACCTCAGAGGAAGTTTCTCAAGAAGTCTTTAGGCCAGCAGAGCTCCATGTTTGTGCAGTTTTTAACCTCTCCCTTACTTTTGGAAACTGTTCTAACACATCGAATGTTGTGAACTCCTGAGCATTTTCAGTTCCACATATGTAATCACAGGTTTTCGAACTCCTCACCACTAATTGGGTCTCACTTGGAGTGAAGTTAATGTCAAGGAATTGTTCTGGATGAGAGTGGCAAGATTTTTGTGTAGCACATACTTGCATACACATTAGATTCATTTTCCTATTTTCCATTTTAAATACTGATCCCTGACACTAACACATACCCGACTAGAATCTGAAAACTAATCCTAATATGATGGATAAAAAGAAACCTAACCGAAAAGAAATACAGGCCTTCCATAGGAGGCATGGTGTATACTTTGATTTGCCTTCTGCTTAATCAAGGGTATGTGTTATAAATCTTGTCAAATTTTCTTTGTAATATTTCTCCATGATATATATATATATATATATATATATATATATATTTTTTTTTTTTTTCTCAAAACATGAAACATATGTGTATTATTAAACACTCCCTAAATTCATTCATGTTCCTGTATGTGGATTTATTATCAATTTTTCACAAGATTATTCTCAGAAATATTCAACCACCTGAAATACATATTTCTTTCCTAGTACTGAAAACTAACTTCAATGAATGGTGCTTACAAATCCTAATATTTCTACAGTAACTGACCCAGTTTAACATCAATGCAAGTAGATTCCTATGGGACATGATGTGTATTTTGAAGTTCATTTTTATTCAACACTGGCACATTACTATTTCTTCAGTTTATGGAAATCATAGGATATATCTTACATCCACAAGTACACAAATTTATAGACATTTGGCTCAATTTCAATCACTTTCTCCTTGAGAACACATATATTACTCCATGTTTCTTTATGGTCTATTCACTAGACTTCTTTCTAAACACATTATTTTCGATTCCATAATCATTTTTGAAGCAAAACTCACACTCTTCATGATAAACCGTAACCCTAATATTACCATTAGATATATAACTGGTTGGAATGAATGTATGTATATCAATATAAGATTTGCTATATATTTTCAGATATCAATTCAATCCATTATTTAAAGTTGGAAATAGTTATATAATTTATTCACAATATTGTCTATTCATGCATCATCTCTAGATTCATCAACACAGGTTACAACAATTTGTATCCTCAGTACTAATTTATAAGTTTTCAAAATTTTGCTCCCCAAAATGGTGGAAGAAATACTCATGTCACCTGATGTACATATACATTTTATCACAGTAATATAAAGGACACAGTATTGATAAATAAGAATGATACCCTTTTACTTAAATATGTTTATTTGATTTTCACTGTAAGATGTTAATTCTGGAAGACTTGAGAATTAAGAAAGATTTTGTCTATATTATTTCAAACAGGCTAATCAAAGTACTTTTAAATATATATATATATATATATATATATATATATATATATATATATATATATAACATATGTAATACATATGCATGAATATAGATAATATGTATAATTAATGTATTGTAATATATCTATCAGGTGATTATAATTTTTAAATTTTCTCAAGAAAAAAGAATGACTATAAAAAACTGTCTTAAATGTAAATTTCATAGCATACTACTGTTTGTAATGACATGAGAGAAAAATACATATGGAGGGATAATGAAAAAGGAAGAGAAAGAAGGAAGAAAGTGAGAAAAGAAGAGGGAGAGGAGTGTTTGATGATAAGATAAAAGTGGAGGGGCTGGGTTTGTGGCTCAGTGGTATCATGCTTGTCTACCATTTGTGAGGCACTGGGTTATATTCTCAGCACCAGATACAAATAAATAAAATGAAGGTCTATCACAAACTGAAAAAATAAAAAATAAAAAACTAGAAATATTACCATAATTCCAAGGTTTTATGAATGTTAAATAAAAAAAAATGTTACATAGCCTTATGTAATTTCTACACTCCCCAAAGTAGTCATTTAATGTTAGATAATTAATGCTATAACTGAAAATCCATTGCTCTTCCCTCTACCTTCTGTGGCATGCTAGTGCTAAAATAAATTGTATTATAACACCAAAAAAAAATTCTAATATTTCTACAGTAACTGACCCAGTTTAACATCAATGCAAGAATATTCCTATGGGATATAATGTGTATTTTGACGTTCATTTTTATTCAACACTGGTATATTACTATTTCTCCAGTTTATGCACATAATAGGATGCATATTTCATCCACAATTTAGATAATTTATACGCATTTTTTTACTTTCAATCACTTCCTGCTACAGAACACATGTATTCCTCCATGTTTCTTGACTGCTCTTTTCATGAGACTTTTTTCCAAACACATTATTTTCGATTTCCATTATCACTTTTGAAGCAAAACTCACACACCCATCATGATAAACCATAACCCTAATATTACCATTACATGTATAAGTGGTGGGAAAGAATGATTGTATATCAATATAAGATTTCTTACTTAGTTAAAGGTATCCATTCAATCCATTATTTAAAGTGGAACCAGTTATATTATTTGGTCACACTATGGTCTATTCATGCATTACCTGTATATTGATAGACACAGGGTACACCTCTTTGTACACCCAATACTAATTTATACGTCTTCAAAATATTGCTCCCAGAAATGGTGGAAGAAATACTCATGTCAACTGATTCTACATATGCATGTTATCATAGTAATATTCAGGACACAAAATGCAAAAGTCACACGTATGATTGTACCAAAGCCTAAAAGGGAACTGAACATGGATTACTAAAAACATCCATGTCCAGGTTGCCTAATGCTCTCAAATGTCAATCCTATTGGTGACTACATATTTGTTTCTTCCTAAGATTATATATTCAATCTCAAAACTGTTGAAAATGTCTATTTTTTTACTCACTTTATACTTTGCCTGATTTCCTAATGTCTCTATTGATATCTGCTTTCCTACATATTTTCCCCAGTTCAACATTGTGACTGACACTTCAAATGTGCTGACATTGACATTCACTCTCTAACCGAAACCCTATTGCTAATGAACTTTGGTCCAAATCCTATACTCACTCTTCTTCCAAAGCATACTGACTATCTTCCTGATTCTATCGACTATCCCTTTTTGAGTGGATGTTCTCTTCTACATTCAATCATCTAAGGTACAATGTCATATGCCATTGTTTATCGATTTATCTGAGATATGTATGCAGAACGTAATTCAATGCTATGTATCCCAATCAATTTCCCAATGAACTTCTGAGCTTCAAATCTTACTTAGATTTCTATTTTTATACTTATATTTCACCTATATATCCATGTTAAGTAAAATGAATATTTTTGGATCTGTAGATGATATATATTTCATCATGAATTTTCTACTCACCTGATATACATATATATTTATCTCAGTAATATTCCAGACACAAAATACAAGGGTCACACTTATGATTGTACCAAAGCCTAAATTGAATGTGACCATGTATTACTAACATCATCCATGTCCTTGTTCCATAACACTCTCAAATATCATTGCTATTGGTGACTACATATTTGTTTCTTCCTAACATTATATATTCAACCTCAACCCTGTTAAAAATGTATTTTCCTATCACACACTTTGAACTTTGCCTGATTTCCTAATGTCTCTATTGATAAATGCTTTCCTACACCTTTTCTCCAGTTCATCATTGTGAATGACTCTTCACATGTGCTGACATTTACATTCACTCTCTCACTGAATCCCTATTGCTAAAGAACTTTTGGTCCAAATGCTTTACTCACTCTTCTTTTGAAACCTACCAACCATCTTCCTTATCCTACCAACTATCCCAGTTTGAGTGGATGTTCTCTTCTATATTCAATGATCCAATGTACAAGGTCCTATTACCATGATTATCTATTTAACTGAAACATCTGTGCAGAATGTAATTCAAAGCTATGTATACCAATCAAGTGCCCAATGACCTTCTGGGCTTCCAATCGTTCCTAGATTTCTGTTTTCATACTTATATTTCACCTCTATAGTCTTATAAATATCGCAGGTTCCCAATAACATTATTCATACAGCAGAACAATTCCTAACGCAATCGAACATGTTATTAACCCTAACCATACACTGTTCCCTCAATCTAACTTTACAGAAGAGCAGGGAAAGAGTTGGTCTTACAATACAGGAATTTAGGGGATCTTCCACCTGCTGAGAACCTCAAACGTCCATGCAGAAATGATCCTTGTAGAAGATGTAGGCAGCTATGAAAGACCTGAGAGAGTAAGAGTCACCTTCCATGGCCAACGACCTGGTCAGGATGAAGGGATGTGTCTGAATCTGCCTCTCTCTTCTTAGTGTAGAGAAGATGGACCAAAACAGGCCAGTGTGGAGAGCTGTTCTGGAGTGCCTATGGATGATATACCATTCTAACTTGTGAAAGTGTCACAGGAACTAGGGGCAGCCTCCATCTAATGGGGCCTATGGAAGCAACTATTAGGACAATGTGTTTGCCAAGGCAGTGACCTCATTCAGTTCCTGAAGGAAGTGACCTCACGTCATTTCCTTGGTGTTCGAAATCTCTGAACATGTGGTCCAGGAAGCCAGGCACCCAGAGCCAGTCCCAGTCCCAGTCCCAGTGATCTCACTTGTTTGGATTTACCAAGGACAGAGTCAGTCTTTCTTGGTACCTACTGATGTGAGGATGGCCAAATGCGAGTAAAGCTCTGAAGAGGGCCCTTTCCTGAGAAACCAGGTTGTGGCTCACCGCTAGCTCCTGTCAACATCACAGAGTTGGACAAGGAGAACAGATCTGAGACAGAACAGGCCATTTCATGGAAACATAGTATGGCCCACCAGTCAGAGGACACTCCGGATAGTCATAGACCTACTTGGGGGAAGGAGGTGCATTTGTGGGTGTGGATGTGGGTTTGTGGTTTTGTCTCAAGTTCTGAGAATAGGTAAGAAAGGCAGTTTGTTTGGTTTGGAGTTAATTGATTCTAGTAAGTCGTTTGAAAAGGCAAGTGTTTCTAGGTCTGTGTATCCCACTGTGTCCGTGGTTGTAGACATTAGAAAAGAGAATGCTTCAATGGATGTGTCCTGTCTAGTAGAAAGCTTCCCCGGATTCATACTTCCCATTTATGAATGGACTGTGGCTTGCATTATCGATGGGCAACCCCTGATATCTTCCTAAGTTCCTGTTTTCTTTCTGATTTCTGGCCACTTTCCAGAATAGGCTCATGGTTTTGTGTCCAAGATGTGTACCACCACCAAGCTCTGTGACATGGCCATGTACTGGATAGCTGAAGGGAATGGCAAGCATCTCAGAAAACTTAGATATCAGTGTGATCAGGAAAGTCTCAGTGGAGAAATACTGCTTTGGTACCTATTGTTCTGTTGCCCTCAATTTCAGGAAGATTTTTGCCTCTGGCCACCCCTTTGGGAAGCCTAAAGAAAACAGTTTTCAAATGGAAATCAATGGGGATCACCTGTGACTCTTTGCTTAATTGCATTGGAAAGGGATATGTCTGAATCAGGCTCTAGGTCCTGTGTTAGGCTTTGGCTTAGATTCTCAGCACATGATGGATGTAAAGAAAATCCCATGTTTGCATCCAAAACTAAATTGGCCAAAAGATCAGTCATTATGGAAGAAGTCTCTCGCCTTCCCCTGTAAGGTTCCTTACCTCCTTCAAGTGAGAATAGGAACCTTTGGATCAAATGAGTTCTTCAAAGCCCTTTAGAGGCTATCCCATAGGTGCTTTTGTTTTCTCCAGAATCCAAATCACATAAAGAATCTATACCTGACAGTCAGTAGGCCTCAAAATGAAGGAGCAAAGCAATATTAACAGCAGGCCTATTTGCTCACTCCTGGTTCCCCGGACGAATGTCCAGGCCACCCTGACTTTAGGCAAATGAGGGGCAATGGAGGTTATTTTGGACACTGTCTTGGGCTGTGCCCCTCATGGAAACCTCAAGCCAGAGGTAATGATGAGTGTCCATATGGAAGAAGATGAGGGCCATGTGGGAGTGTTTTGGTTTTAATTGTGGTCATGTGTGGGCGTTGGAAGGGATGACTGGGTCCACCTTGGCTTGAACTCTGTTGTGATTCCCCTTAGAGACTGAGTTGTGGACCTCACCTCAGAGAAGTATTGCCATGAATGGTGTTGGGATTTTAGGAGGATTCACATGAGAGTCACCCTTGGAAAATGAGATCTAGGCCCAGGGTGGCTGTTCACAGAGCACTGGGAATCTCAGCCAGGTTACCACATGATTTTATTCTGAAAGACTTGGCAGCCATATATGAGAGTCAAAACACACATGGATGTCACAATGTAGATCCTAATGGGCCTGGATTCATGTGATCATTTGGCCACTGTTTGGGAAGCCTTGCCTGTGAGACTTCTCCAGAGATTTCATTGAAATGAGCTTCCTAACCATGTAATAGTTCCAGAATGAAATGAAACACACAGTGCCTCCAACTTCAACCTTGAAAAATGGTTAGATAAATACCAAGAAATTTTGAAACTTCCCATGACCAGGTGGCACTGGAGAATCTTTGGATATCCTGTGGCTGATCATGAGATTACAAGACAGTGCTTTGATTGACTGGTTTTCATGAAAATGGTTCAGAACAGAGATACCAGGAAGTTGGAGCCTGCTGAGGAGTGGGCCTACAGCAGTGGTGGGCAGGTGTGTAATAAAACAACTGTGGTGGGGCCATGTGGATCTTCCATTGGCTTCCAAATGGCTTGTGACTGACATGGTGCAGCCAGCAGACCCTTGTATGTAAAGGCATCTTGTCATATGGACAGGATTCAGGGCAATGTTTAGAATCAGGTTGCTATGGTCAAGGGGGAAAGTCATGTGGGATATAAGCCTGGTTGGTGCATTCTCCTGCAGACCCTGACCTACCAAAAGTGACTGAACTCACTCACGCACCGGGTAACTGTTGAATTCTTTGTATATCATGAAGCAAATACCAAAATCCCAGTGCAGCAGCAAGAAACACCACGAAAAGTGGAGGATGACCAAATGGCCTCACAGTCCACATGTGGATACACTTATCCCCCAGTTGCCACAGTTTACCTACAAAAGAGAATTCAGCACTGCTGCCACATATTCAGTGGAAAATAAGAAACCATGTCCTCCAGGTAACATAGATGCAGACACAGCTTTGATTGTCTCACTACAATGGAAGCTAAATCTCCCGACAACAACATATATTTCAAGTGCCCAAACTCAGAGTCAGTTTCTCAAGAAGGATTTAGGGAACCAGAGCTCCATGTTTGTGGACTGTTTTCCCTGTCCCTTACTTTTGAAATCTCCTCTACCGTCTTCAAGGTTGTGAACTCCTGAGCACATTCCATTCCAGATATTTATTCACAGATTTTCTAACTCTTCTCCTCTAATTGTGCCTTAGTCTCAGTGATTGTAATGTCAAGGCATCCCTTTCTCTGTAGCCTATTCAGCACATATATTTTTACATGCAATTATAGAATCTTACCTGATACCACACGTACATTCTTGTGAGGTGACTGACTTGGCAGATACAAATTGTAAGAGATCACTCCTCCTAAACGCTGTTGGAACTGAAAATTCAATCTATGAGTGAGCTTCCTTGTTGAACAACATTATACATAAATCTATATTCAATAAAATAAATATATTTGGATCTGTAGATGACATATATTTCATGGTGAATTTCAATTGGAATATATTATGCTATTTTTAATGTCTGTGTGTTTGTGTATGTGTATATATATATATATATATATATATATATATATATATATATACACACACTCTCCAGATTTTTCAAAATATGAAATATATATCTTGTTATACACTCCCTAAACTCATTCATATTCAAGTATGTATATTTATAATCAAAATTTCACAAGAGTATTCTCAAAATTATTCATTCACCTGAAATACATATTTGTTTCCTAGTACTGAAAACTATCTTCAGTGAATGGTGCATACAAATCCTAATATTTCCACAGTAACTGAACCAGTTTAACATCAATGCAAGTAGATTCCTATGGGACATGTTGTGCATTTTGACATTTATTTTATTCAACACTGGTACATTACTATTTCTTCAGTTTATGCTCATCATAGCAAATATGTTTCATCCAAAACTTTGCAAATTTATAGGCATTTTGTTCACTTTCAATCACTTTATTCTACAGAACACGTGTGTTCCTCCATGTTTTTGATGGGTCTTTTCATGAGACTTCTTTCCAAACACATTATTTTCGATTTCCATGATCACTTTTGAAGCAAAACTCAAAGACACTTCGTGATAAACCATAATCCTAATATTACCATTAGATCTATTGCTGGTTGGAATGAATGATGGTATATCGATATAAGATTTCTTATATATTTTCAGATATCAATTCAATCTATTATTTAAAGTGGGACCAGTTATATTATTTATTCACAATGTGGTCTATTCATGCACTATCTCTATATTCATAGACACAGTGTATACCTCTTTGTACCACCAATAGTAATTTATAGGACTTCAAAATATTGCTCCCAGAAATGCTGGAAGAAATACTCATGTCACACGATCTACATATACATTTTATCACAGTAATATTCTGGACACAAAATGCAAAGGTCACACTTATGATTGTACCAAAGCCTAAAAGGAAAGTGAACAGGGATTACTAAAAACATGCATGTCCACATTGCCTAATACTCTCAAATGTCAATCCTATTGGTGACTACATATTTGTTTCTTCCTAAGATTATATAGTCAAACTCAACCCTGTTCAAAATGTCTAATCCTATCACTCACTTTATACTTTCCCTGATTTTGTAATGTCCCTGTTATTATCTGATTTCCTACATATTTTCCAAAGTTCATCGTTGTGACTGAATCTTCATATGTGCTGACATTTACCTTCACCCTCTAACAGAAACCCTATTGCTAAAGAAGTTTTTTTTTTCCAAATCCTATACTCACTCTCCTTCCAAAACCTACCAACTATCTTTCTAATCTTACCTACTATCCCATTTTGACTCGATGTTCTCTTCCACATTCAATCATCCAATGTACAAGGTCCTATGCCATTGTATATGGATTTATCTGAGACATCTGTGCAGAAAGTAAGTCAACACTAAGTATCCCAATGAAGGGTCCAATGCCCTTCAGGGCTTCAAATCTTAGATCTCTGTTTTCATACATATATTTCACCTACATATTCTTATAAATATTGTCGGTTCCCAATAACATTATTCATCCAGCAGAATAGTTCCTAACACAGATTGAACATGTTATTAACCCTAACCATACACTCTTCCCTCAATCTAACTTTACAGAAGAGCAGGGACAGAGTTGGTCTTACAAGACAGAAATTAAGGGATCTTTCACCTGCTGAGAACCTCAAAGGTCATTAGAGAAATGATCCCTGGAGAAGATGTAGGCAGCTATTAAGGACCTCAGCGAGCAAAAGTCATCTTCCATGGCAAACAACCTGGTCAGGATGAAGGGTTGTGTCGGAATCAGCCTCTCTCTTCTTAATGTAAAGAAGATGCAGCAAACCAGGCCTGTGTGGAGAGCTGTTCCTGGGTGCCTATGGTTGTATACCATTCTAACTTGTGAAAATGTCAGAGTAAGTAGGTGCAGCCTCCATCTCATGGGACCCTTGGAAGCAACTGTTAGGACAAAGTGGTTGCCAAGGTAGGGACCTCATTCAGTTCCTGAAGGAAGTGACCTCACCTCACTTCCTTGGTGATGGCATTCTCTGAACTTGGGATCCAGGTAGCCAGGCATCCAGAGCCAGTCCCAGTCCCAGTCCCAGTGGTCAAAATTTTTCGGATTTACCAAAGACAGAGTCAGTCTTTCTTGGTACCTACTTATGTGAGGATGGCCAAATGCCAGGAAGGTCTGAAGAGGGGCCTTTCCTGAGAAAGCAGATAGTGGCTCACCACTGGCTCCTTACAGCTTCACAAAGTTTGCCACAGAGACTAGATCTGAGACAGGACAGCCCATTATGAGGGAATTTATTATGGCCCACTATCAAACAACACTCCATATTGTCACAGACGTACTTGGGGGTCTGTGTGGGTGTGGGTGTGGGTATTTGTTTGTGGTTTTGTCTCATGTTCTGAGAATAGGTAAGAAAGTCGGTTTGTTTGGTTTGGTGTGAACCGATTCTAGTAAGTCGTTTGACAAGGCTAGTCTTTCTATGTCTGTGTATCCCACTGTGTCCATGGTTGTAGACAATAGAAAAGAGAATGCATAAATACATGTGTCCTTTCTAGTAGAAATCTTCCCAGCATTCATTCTGCCCAATTTATGAATGGTCTGCGGCTTGCCTAATGGATGGGCAACACCTAATATCTTCTTAAGTTCCTGTTCTCTACCTGAATTATGGGCAATCTCCAGAATACGCTCATGGTATTGTGTCCAAGATATGTACCACCTCCACGCTCTGTGATACGGCCATGCAATAGAGAGCTGAAGGAAATGATGAGCATCTCAGAAAACTCAGATATCAGTGTGACCAGGAAAGTCTCAGTGGAGAAACCCCGCTTTGGGCATTTTGCTTACATATCCTTCTGTTCCCCTGAATGTCAGGAAGGTCTTTGCCTCAGGCTACGCCTTTTTGAAGCCTGAAGAAAACAGTTTTCAAATGGAAATGTATGGACATTACCTGTGGCTCTTTCTTAATTGCTTTGGAAAGGGATGTGTCTGAATCAGCCTCTTGGCCCTGTGTGAGGCTGTGGCTTAGATTCTCAGCACCTGATGGATCTAAAGAAAAATCCCATGTGTGCATCCAAATCAAAAAGCCAAAAGAGCAGTAATTTTGGATGAAGTCTCTCACCTTCCTCTGTAAGGTTTCTGACTTCCATCATTGAGAATACAGATCCTTTGCGTCAAATGAGTTCTTCAAAGCCCTGCAGACACTAGACCATAGGTTCTTGGGTTTTCTCATGACTCCAATTAACATAAAGAATCTAAACCCCACAGTCAGTAGGCCTCAAAATCGAGAATAAGAGCAATATTAACGGCAGGCCTCTTTGAACACTCCTGGTTCACAGGAAGGATGTCCCGGCCACACTGACTTTAGGCAAATGGATGCAAGGGAGCTTATTTTGGACACTGTCTTGGGCTGTGCCCCTCATGGAAACCTCCAGCCAGAGGTTATGATGAGTGTCTATATGGAAGAAAATGAGGGCCATGTGGGAGTGTCTTGACTTTAATTGCGGTCATTTGTGTGGCGCTTGGAATAGATGACTGGGTCCACCTGGGCTTGAACACTGGTGTGATTCTCCTTAGAGACTGAGTTCTGGAACTTACCTCAAAGAAGTATTGCCTTGTATTGTGTTGGGATTTTAGGAGGCCACACATGAGAGTCACCCTTGGAAAGTGAGATCTGGGCCCAGGTTGGCTTTCCACAGAGCACTGGGAATCTCGGGAAGGATATCACATGATTTTATTCTTAAAGACTTGGCAGCCATAGTTGCAAGTCAAAACACACATGGACCTCAAATTTTAGACCTCAGTAGGTCTGGCTTCATGGGACCTTTTGGCCTGTCTTTGGGAAGCCTTGCGTGTGATAGTTCTCCAGAGCTTTCATTGAAATGAGCTTCCTCTCCATTTAATCGTTCCTGAATGAATTGAAACCCACAGTGCCTCCAAGTTCACCCTTGAAAAATGGCTAGATAAACACCTTTAAATTTTTGACATTCCCATGACCAGGTGGCCATGGAGAACCTTTGGATGTCCTATTGATGACCATCAGTGTTCCAGACAGTGCCTTGATTGACTGGATTTCATGAAAATGGTGTAGAACAGAGATGGCAGTAATTTGGAGCCTGCTGAGTAGTCGGCCTAGAGCAGTGGTGTGCAGGTGTGTGTTAAGACATCTGTGGTCGGGTCATCTGCATCTGCCCTTCGCTTCCAAATGGTTTGTGACTGACATGCTACAAGCCACAGACCCTTGTATGTAAAGGCATCTTGTTATATGGAGAGGATTCAGGGCAATGTTTACAATCAGATTGCTATGGTCAAGGGGGCAAGCTATGTGGGATAGAAGCCTTGTTGGTGCATTCTCCTGCAGACCCTTACCCACCACACGTGACAGAACTCCCTCCATCACTGTGTCCCAGTTGAACTTCTTGTATTTCGTGAAGCAAATATCAAACTCCCAGTGCAGCTGCAAGAAACACCACAAAAATTGGAGGATGACCAATGGCTTCACATTCCACACTGGGAGACACTTAGCCACCAGTGGCCACAGTTTACCTACAAAGAGAGAATTCAGCACTGCTGCCTCATGTTCATTGGAAAATAAGAAACAATGTCCTCTAGGTCACATAGATTCTGACCCAGCTTTGATCGTCTCATTACAAAGGAAGCTAAAGCTCCTAAAAACAACCTCAGATGAAGTTTCTCAAGAAATCTTTAGGCCAGCAGAGCTCCATGTTTGTGGAGTTTTTACCCTGTCCCTTACTTTTGGAAACTCCTATACCACCTCCAAGGTTGTGAACTCCTGAGCATTTTCTATTCCAGATGTGTATTCACAGATTTTCTAACTCTTCTCCTCTAATTGTGTCTTACTTGGGATGAAGGTAATGTCAAGGCATTGTTTTGAATACACATTGGATTCTTTTTCCAATTTTCCATTCGAAATACTGAATCCCTGACTGTCAGGGGTAGAAGGAATTCACCTTAAAGAATAGCCTGACACTTACAAGAAACAGCCCCCATGGAGACATCCTGTCTGGGAGACATCCTGTAGCCAACTGTGTCCCTGAGACATCCTGTTGCCATCTGTCTTCCTGAAACATCCTGAGTGTATCTCACCTTGTGAAGACATCCAGAAACTTCGGATAAGAGAGCTTTCCCATCTCCAGCATATAAATGCCCCTGTGTGAAAAATAAAAGTTTGCAGCTTGATCAGAACTCCTGTCATGCTGTCATCTCTCCTGTCTCTTGTCCCTTCATTCCTCCGCATCTAGGTTCGCTGCCCCTGTTGATGTGTCTTTCCAGCAGGGAATACTGGCACCCACTGACTGGGGCTCGAGCCTTTGACTCATTGGGAACCCCGTCCTCCTGGAAGACTTCATCAAGTGGAGCTTGCGATTGCCTCAGCAGACACCACCAAGAGACAGATCCAGGAGGAGAGTGGGGATGACGCACGGTGAGTGACCCACCATGGGACAAGCAGTTTCGCCACATGATTTGTTTTTGTCAGGCCTCAAGGAGTCCTTCAAGACATGGGGGTGTGTGTTAAGAAAAAGGACTTAAATTTTTTTTTTTTCTAATACATCGGAGTATTGTGTCCATGGTTTCACCTTGAAGTGACCATTGATGGTAAAAGATGGCTTAGAGTAAGAGACTGTTTAAAACATTATTATTAAACCTTTGACCCAGAAAAAGTGCCAGTTCCCACATTTTCTTACTGGAACTTAATTAATGAAATTCTTAAAAGTTCACCCTTTGACAATGGTACCTTACAACTTGTCAGGATTGGAGAAGAGACTATGCAAAACACCTCTCGTCTCCCCAAGGCATGCCCATCAGTTAGTATAGAGATTGACCCTTCTCAGTCTCCCCAGGACCCTGGGAACCTTCCTGGTCCCCCTCAAAATACCACCCTAATGAATAAGGCTCTAATGGTTACCAGACGCCTTTATCGAGTTTTAAATCCCAGAGACACATTGACCCCTGGGACGGAGGCTACCTTGGAGAAGGAAGCAGCAAGCTACCATTCAGAAGATGTGCCACCTCTCAGGACCCTGCCACAGCCTATAGGACTTACACATCTACCTACCTCCTATATCCCTCCTGCCTTTTGTGCTCCAGCCCTTCAGGAGCAAAATACCACCCAGATATTTTTTTCCCCACTTCCCTTGCCTAGCCTGGCTCCCTTGTGAGAGTCTCTCCAACATAGACGGGAACAGATCAAACTTTTAAAAGAATTAAGATCCCTTGACTCTGAGCTCTGTTCATTAGCCTTAGGCATGGAGTCAATGAAAGCTGGCCCACGGTGGTCTAATACAAAGGCTAAGCCACTCCATCAGCCTGTTCTCGCCTTCCCAGTCACCCGCAGTCAGATAGATATGCCTGCAAAGGCTGAGGTCAAAGACTTAGAGGAGGATCAAGAGGAGGAAGCGGGGGAAATGGATCAAGGAGATCAGGACTCAGAGGATGAAGAGTTCACCCCTAGGCAGGAAGGAACCCAGAGTGTCTACAAAAAATTAAGCCTGCGTTTTCTTGAAAAACATAAAAAGACTTGTGCTTACAATTGCCCCACTGTGCCCTACACGTTGACTTTATTAGAAAGCCACAGCGCACAATGGCTTACTCCCAATGATTGGAAATTTTTAGACCGAGCTACCCTCAGTGCCAGAGATTTCCTGTTATGGAATGCAGATTTCAAGGAGCACTGTCAGGAAACTGCTCAAAAAAAATTAACTAAGGCCTCCTCTAAATCCTGAACTTATGTTAAGCTAGTGGGCTATGAGCCATTTGACACTAAAACTAAATAGGCACGTTTCCCTGCTGGACTTTTGGCGCAGATTCAGATGGCTGGCTTACATGCTTGGAGATGCCTCCCTCAAACGGGCTCGGCTACCACTTCTTTGGCAAAAATTTGACAAGGACCCAACGACCCTTATAGAAACTTTGTTCCCCAGCTTAACCTAGCTGCAGATTGCTTGCTTGGACCAAGCGAAAGCGAAAGAACTTTTGTAAAACATCTTGCCTTTGAAAACGCCAACCCGGCATGTCAGGATGTTCTTCGACCACATAAGGAAAAAGGGAAACTTTCTGACTTTATTAGACTCTGTGCAGGGGTGGGTGCAGCCCATGCCATGGGTCTCGCCCTACGTGCCCCCTTTACCAAGGCCTTTCACAATCCTGGCTCATGTACTTGCTTTACTTGTAAACAACCTGGCCATTTTGCACGCAAGTGTCCGAAAGGCAAACAAAGCCTAGGAATATCGTCTCCTCAAACTGGGGCTAAATCGCCCCCAGCTACCCTTTGTTCTAGATGTGGTAAATGTCATCACTGGGCCAGTAAGTGTAGATCTAAGACAAATGGCCTCAGACAGTCTATTTCTTCCTGCTTCTCAGGAAACTCCCTGCGGGGCCAGCCCCTGGCCACGACCTCCCCCAGGACAAAACCAGGGGCAATAAGGTTTGTTCCCTCCCAAACTTCAAACCTACCACAAAATTCTTCCCCACAATTGCCTCCCTCCAACTAGCCACCCCAGGCAGCGCAGGATTGGACCTCTGTGCTACCACCGATACAATATTAGACTCAATGCAAGGGCACCAGATAATACCCCCTAGAATTATGGGTCCCGCTTCATCTCATACGAGTGCCCTTATTCTTGGAAGAGCCTCTGCTACGTTAAATGGTGTTCAGGTCTTCCCTGGCATTAATGATAATGATTTCACTGGAGAAATCAAAATACTGGAAACAGCTATTAATGGAGTTCCGGCCATCCCAGCAGGAACAAGACTTGCACAATTAACATTCCTTCCCTTGGATTCAGGAGGCACTTCCACTGCCCAAACCTACAACGGGGGACAGCCTCCCTCGGCTCCTCTGATGTATATTGGGTTCAGCCCATTTCTCACAATAAACCCACCCTTACCTTACTTATTGAAGGAAAGGAATTCCAAGGAATTCTAGATACTGGAGCTGATGCCACAATTATTTCTCACAAATACTGGCCATCAGGTTGGCCCATCACCCCATCCTTGAATGATCTAAAAGGGTTAAGAGTCAAAAAATTTCCATGTCAGTTCTAGGGCTTTTAGCTGGACTGATAAAGAGGGTAATAAGGTGACTGTCACTCTTTTCATTGTTCCTGACCTCCCTGTTAACCTATGACGCCGAGATATTTTGAGTCAAATGGAAGTTATTCTTGCCAGTCCCAATTCCATGGTGACTCATCAAATGCTTTGTATGAATTTTGTCCCTGGTACAGGCCTTGTGAGACTGAGACAAGGACTGGTGGGGACTATAAAACCCATAAAAAAAAACAAATACATATGGACTTGGGTATTCTGATTTTTAGTGTCGGTTCCTGACCCTCCTGTACCCCATGCAGATAAAATTATTTTGGAGACTCAGACTCTTGTGTGGGTGGATCAGTGGCCCCTTACCCCCCAGAAAAATTGGAGGCTGCCTCCATGTTAGTGCAGGAACAGCTGGCAGCCGGCCATGTAGAGCCCTCAACCTCACCATGGAATACTCCTATTGTTATCAAGAAAAAATCAGGCAAGTGGAGTCTTTTACAATATTTTTGTGCCATTAATAAAGTTATGTGCCTGATGGGAGCACTACTGCCTGGAATTTCCACACCAGTGGCTATTCCCAAAAACTATTGTAAAATGGTTATTGACTTAAAAGTTTGCTTTTTTACCATTCCTTTACATCCCGAGGATAGACCCTATTTTGCCTTTAGTCTCCCTTGCATTAATTTCCACGGCCCTATGCAGAGATTTCAATGGAAGGTTCTTCCCCAAGGTATGGCCAACAGCTCTAGTCTTTGCTAAAAATAAGCTGTTCAAGCAGTAGACCCTGTGAGAGAGTGATGACCACAATTTTATGTTTTACATAATATGGATGATTCTTTAATTGCTGCACCTAATTACCATGACCTTAATAATTGTTACTTGGACCTTTAGAAAACACTCACTACCTTGAGACTACAGATAGCTCCTGATAAGGTTTAAACACAGGACCCTTATACCTATTTGGGCCTTAAACTTCAAGATAATCAGATCCAAATTCCTAAAATACAACTACGTGTGGACCATCTTCACACCCTTAATGATTCTCAAAAATTACTGGGAGATATTCAATGGCTAAGAACATATTTAAAATTACCCACTTGTGTACTTTTGCCCCTTAATGATATTTTGAGAGGTGATTCCTACCCCTCTTCCCCTCAAAAGCTTACTCCCGAGTCATGACAGGCATTAAACCAAGTCACAGAAGCCATTGCCAAACAGTTTGTTACACAAATTTCTTATAACCTTCCTCTGGTTCTGGTTCTTTTACACGCTCCTCATATACCCTCAGAAAAATTTTGACAGGATATCCATATTTTAAAAATAAAGGCTTCCCCTTGCTTTGGGTCCATTTATCCACCACATCCTCCAAGTTTATTACCGTTTATCTTGCTCAGGTAGCTTCTATTATTATTAAAGGTCGTTTGCTTTCTCGACAACATTTTGGCAAAGACCCTGATAATATTTTAATTCCATATACTAATCACCAAACCCAATTTTTACTACAGAGAGGGGATGAATGGGGTATTGCCCAATCAGGCCATTTGGGAACAATTGATAACCATGTCCCCAATGACACCCTTTTACATTTTGTCCAGATACATCCATTCATTTTTCCCAAAATTACTCAAAAGGCTCCCAGTCCTCAAGCCCTTACTGTCTTTACAGAGGGTTCCAGTAATGGCTGTGCGGTCTTTGTTGTAAATAACCAGCCTACCACCTTTGATACTGTCTATCATTAAGCACAGTTTGTGGAATTGTTTGCCATAACACAAGTTTTTATAACATTTTGTGATAATCCTGTTAATATTCATACAGACAGTGCCTACATTGCTCATTCTGTGCCCCTGCTGGAGATTTCACCCGCCATTAAAGCTTCTTCCAATGCGGCCTTTCTGTTTCACCAGCTTCAGCAGCTAATTCAGGCCAAACAACACCCATTTTTCTTAGGACACATCAGGGCACACTCTGATCTTTCCGGTCCTCTAACACAGGTAATGCTTAAGCTGATGCAGCAACTCCTACCATCTTTCCAATTTTTGGTGGCTCCATTCAAAAGGCCATGGGCTAAACAATCTTCACCAACTAAATTCCCAGAGCCTTTGATTACTTTGTAAAATTACCAGGCAACAGGCACGAGAAATAGTTAAAGAATGCCCTGCTTGCGCTCTCTCTCTCCCGATTCAACACTTGGGAGTTAACCCCTGAGGATTACTGCCAAATCAGGTTTGGCAAATGGATGTTACTCATTTTCCTGAATTTGGATAAACCAAATATATACATGTTTCTATCGATACCTTCAGCAGCTTTATTTTTGCATCACCACATTCTGGAGAGGCTACCAAAGATGTCCTTTCTCATCTTGTTTCAGCCTTTTCCATAATGGGTAAACCAATACATATTAAAACAGATAATTGTCCTCCATATACCAGTGCCAATTTTAAACAGTTTTGTGCTACCTTGCAATTTTGTCATACTACTGGAATTCAATACAAACCTCAGGGCCGAGGCATTGTGGAACGTTCCACCTTACCTTAAAGACTTGGCTATCCCGCCTTAAGGCTTCCGCCCTTGTATTTACCACTCACAGGCATTGCCTTAACCATGCATTATTTGCCCTTTTTTTTTCTTACCCTAGACAGTGAAGGCCATTCGGCTGCAGACAGACACTGGCATCCCTTTTCCAATTCTGATCACCCACCTGTTATGTGGCGAAATCCCCTTACAAATAAATGGAAACACCCAGATCCTGTCCTCATCTGGGAACGAGGCTCAGCTTGTGTTTTGGACCAAGAGCTAGCAGCCCCAAGATGGTTACCAGAACACCTGGTTAAACAGGTTAATGACTTACCTCAAACCGGGGATGGAGGCCCTCCCCATGAGTACAATTTTTCCTCTTTTTCGGATCCATCCAACAATCTGTGTGAGGATCCTGCTTAAGGAACTTATGCTGAACAGGTTTGTGCACGGAGGCCTTGGCCCTCCACCTTCCAACATCATGGAGTACCTTTTTGCCCCCCCGCCCCCGTGAATGCAAGGGAGGATCTTGGACTCAGGCTTCCACTAGTTGGACCCAGACTGCTGACTGCATGACTAAGGTGGCTTACCTCCATGCCGAGGTTGACCATAAACCAAGAGGAGTTCATCAGCCTAAATGGGTATGTGTTAACACGCCAAAGATTATTCCCCCTAGTACAAGTAAAGCTCTCCAAAATTGTTCTGCAACCCGTACTCATACCCAGGCGATGCATGTCTCTTGTTATGTGTCGGCCTCAATTTGTGTTAACAAGCAGGGAAAATGATTTTTTGAAGCCTCCCTAATTAAAACTCATGAAGCAGGGGGGACCACTATTCATTATACCCCCGTTCTCTTTGACCGGGGAGGAGAAGGCAAATACACCAAGCTACAGTAAGCTGGGTGCCAAGGCACTGTCGGAAAACCTTCCGACTGGCCCATTAAGGCCCCTACAGGGGTCTCTGATGGTAGAGGACCCACTTATTCTGTCAAGCATCCTCAGATAATCAAACTTTTGAAACCCCAAATCCCTGAGCTCACATATCATCCCTTAATGTAGCCGAAATCCCAGTTCCCAGGTTTAGATACCAATACATTAGATATTTTGCAAACTACCTTCTCCTTCTTTAGTAATTCCAACCCCACCCTTGCTGGTAATTGCTGGCTCTGCATGACAACAGGGGCAAGCATTCCTATGGCAGTTCCTATTAATTTTACTATGGACAATGATAATACATGCCAACCCGGATTTCCCTTTAAAAAATAGCCTATAGGCACTTTTACATTATGTCTTTTAGGTGCGATGCAGAATAATACCTATGATATGGATTTTGGAATTACTTCCTTTGGAAATTGCTCAACAGTACAAAATTATTCCTCACCCATCCCATCTCTTTGTCCCCCCAATGGCACAGTTGTTATGTGTGGAGGAAATGTGGCCTTCCCCAGGTTTCCAGCGAATTGGACCAGTGACTGTGTTCTTGCCTTATTACTCCCTGATATAACTATTGTCCCAGGAGACGAACCTCTAGCCTAGACACCTTAGTCAAAAGACAGAGGCGGGTGATACAGGCCTTACCACTTATTGCCAGCCTTGGAATAACAGCTGCTGTGGGCACAGGTACACTGGCTTTGGCACGGCTATACACCCTTACCATCGCATGTCTCAACAACTTAAAATGATGTACAAACTCTATCAGAAA
The DNA here is from genome assembly GCF_048772815.1 of Callospermophilus lateralis. Classification (NCBI taxonomy): domain Eukaryota; kingdom Metazoa; phylum Chordata; class Mammalia; order Rodentia; family Sciuridae; genus Callospermophilus; species Callospermophilus lateralis. Next base: position 1,455,383 of record NW_027513484.1, read on the forward strand.
CCATTAAAGATTTGTAGGACCAAATAGACTTCCTGGCAAAAGTGTTCCTTCAAAACAGACGAGGCTTAGATTTGCTGACTGCTAACCAGGGAGATATTTGATTGGCCTTAGGGGAACGATGCTGCTTTTATGCCAATAAATCAGTCATAGTATGCACTAAATTTAAGCAGCTTCAAGAAGATCTAGAAAAGAGATGAAGAGAACTATTTGAAAATCCCCTCTGGACTAAGCTTAATGGATTTCTACCCTACCTTCTTCCCCTATTAGGCCCTTTGTTGGGTTTACGTTTAATGGTGACCATAGGACCCTGCATTATAAACAGTGTGGTACAATTTATTAAAGAACACATTAATATTATGGCCTCTAAGCCCATACAGATCCACTATCATCATCTGGAGATGGAAGACCATGCTGTCAACTTTTAAAAGGATGTTCTACCCTTCTCACAGGCTTATTTCTTAAGTTTACATCCCCACAGATCTCTCTTTCTTACATAAAACTATAAGTAAAAGCTCTGACAAACCATCTTCTGCCCTTGCCATAAGGGTTCGTCTCCATGGGCCCTTCGGCTTGGGGGAAGATGCACCCATGGAGTGAGGACGTTAGGCCATAATATAGGAGGGTGCAGGAAGGACTGCAAAAGGATGGATCCACGGATCCCCAAACACAAGACCTCTGAGTGACACGCTCTGGTGCATGGCGGTTGGCATGCTTCCCCTTCAAGGCCATCTCCTCCAAAAACATGCCAAGAACACCACGAAATCTGCTAGTAAAGATGCTTGCTCGGATCAGGAGATATTCTAAGGCCTCCTAGACAAACAGAGCTTCTAACCCCCCCTAAAAACATGGCCGGTAAGGTAGGTCAAATATTTTATATAAGAAAGGGGGAGATGTCAGGGCCTAGAAGGAAGTTCTCCTTCAAAGAATAGCCTGACACTTACAAGAAACAGCCCCCTGGGAGACATCCTGCCTGGGTGATATCCCACAACCATCTATCTCCCTGAGACATCCTGTCGCCATCTGTCTTCCTGAAATATCCTGAGGTTATCTAACCCTGTGAAGACATCCAGCAACTGCCGATAAGAGAGTTTTCCCATCGGCAGCATATAAACACCCGGTGAGAACAATAAAAGTTTGCAGCTTGATCAGAACTCCTGTCTGGCTGTCATCTCTCCTGTCTCTTGTCCCTTCATTCCTCCCCAACTATGTTCGATGCCCACGTTGATGTGTCCTGCCGCCCGGGACCCCTGGCACTAACCCATATCCTACTAGACTATGACTACTAATACTAATATGATGGAGGAAAATAACCCAAATAGAATAGAAATAGAAGCAGTTCAGAGGAGGCATGGTGTATAGTTGGAGTTGCCTTTTGCATGATATAGGGTAGGTGTTATAAATCTAGCTAATTTTTAATTGAAATAATTCTCCACGTGTTTTTAAAGTTAAAAAATATGTGAATACCTGGCTCCCTTTCTCTGTAGCCTATTCACCACATGTATTTTATATGCACATATAGAATCCTACATGGTATCACACGTATATTCTTGTGAGGTGGCTGACTTAGCAGATTCAAATTGTGAGAAGAGATCACTTCTCCTAAACGCTGTTGGAACTGAAAATTCAACGTATGGGGGAGCCTCCTAGTAGAAAAACATTATACATAAATCCATGTTAAGTAAAATAAATATTTTTGCATCAGTGGATGATATATATTTCATGAAGAATTTCGATTGGCATATATATTGCTACGTTTTATTGTCTGTGTTTGTGTTGTGTGTGTGTGTGTGTGTATATATATATATATATATATATATATATATATATATATACTCTCCAAATTTTTCAAAATATAAAATATATGTGTCCTATATACACTACCTAAATTCATTCATGTTCATGTATGTGGATTCATAATCAACTTTTCACAAGATTATTCTCAGAAATATACATCCACCTGAAATACATATTTGTTTTCTAGTACTGAAAAGTAACTTCAGTGAATGGTGCATAAAATCCTAATATTTCTACAGTAGCTGACCCAGTTTAACATCAATGCAAATAGATTCCTATGGGACATGATGTGTATTTTGAAGTTCATTTTATTTAACACTGGTACATTACTATTTCTTCAGTTTATGCACACCATAGGATATATATTTCATCCACAGGTTCACAAATTAATAGGCATTTGTTTCACTTTCAATCATTTCCTGCTTCAGAACACACGTATTCCTCCAGGTTTCTTGACTGTTCTTCTCATGAGACTTCTTTCCAAACACATTATTTTCGATTTCCATAAAAATTTGAAGCAAAACTCCCACACTCTTCATGATAAACCATAACCCTAAAATTACCATTAGATGTATAACTGGTTGGAATGAATGATTGTATATCAATATAAGATTTCCTGTATATTTTCAGATAACAATTCAATCCATTATTTAAAGTTGGAACCAGTTATATAATTTATGTTGAGTGTCTATATGGAAGAAGCTGAAGGCCATTATAGAGGGTTTTGGTTTTAATTGTGGTCATTTGTTGGTGGTTGGAAGAGATGACTGGGTCCACCTGGGCTTGAACACTGGTGTGATTCCCCATAAGACTGAGTTCTGGAACCGAACTCAGAGAAGTATTGCCATGAAGTCATGTTGGGATTTTAGGAGGCCACGTATGAGAGTCGCCCTAGGAAACTGAGTTCTAGGCCCAGGATGGCTTCCCACATCGCCATGGGAATCTCATCCAGGATATTACATGATTTTATTTTTAAAGAGTTGGCAGCCATAATTAAGAGACAAAACACACATGGATCTCACATTGTAGACCTCAATGGGCGTGGCTTCATGTGACCTTTGCCCCCTCTTTGGGAAGCCTTGCCTGTGAGAGTTCTCCAGAGGTTTCATTCAAATAAGCTTCCTCAAAATTTTATGGTTCCTGGATGAATGGGAAACTCACAGTGGCTCCAAATTCATCCTTGAAAAATGGCGAGATAAATACCATGAAATTTTGGACATTCCCTTGACCAGGTGGCACTGGAAAACATTTCCATGTCCTATTGCTGATCAGGAGTATACCAGACAGTGCCTTGATTGACTGGGTTTCATGAAAATGCTGTAGAACAGAGATGCCAGTAATTTGGAGCCTTCTGAGTAGTGAGCCTAGAGTAGTGGTTAGCAAGTGTGTGATAATACATCTGTGCTGTGAGCATGGAGATCTGCCATTGGCTTCCAAATGTCCTGTGACTGACATGGTGCAGCCAGCAGACAATTATATAAAAAGGCATCTTGGTATATGGAGACGTTTCTGGGCAATGTTCAGAATCAGGTTGCTATGGACAAGGGCGCAAGCTATGTGGGATAGAAGCCTGGTTGGTGCGTTCTCCAGCAGACACTGACCAACCACATGTAACAGAATGCCGTGCAGCACTGCGACCCATTTGAACTCCTTGTATTTTGTGAAGCCAATACCAAACTCCCATTGTAGCAGCAAGAAAGACCATTAAAAGTGGAGTATGACCAAAGGGCTTCACAGTCCACACGGGGAGAGGCTTAGCCCCAATGGTCATTGTTTACCTACAAAAAGAGAATTCATCACTGCTGCACCATGTTCATTGGAAAATAAGAACACATGTCCTTCAGGTCACATAGATGCATATCTAGCTTTGATGGTCTCACTACAAAGGAAGCTAAAGCTACTGACAACAACATATATTTCAAGGGCCCAGCCTCAGAGGCAGTTTCTCAAAATGTCTTTAGGCCAGGAAACCTCTATATTCATAGACACAGGGTACAACTTTTTGTACCCCCAATACTAATTTATACGTCTTCAAAATATTGCTCCCAGAAATGGTTAGGAGAAATACTCATGTCACCTGATCTACATATACATTGTATCACAGTAATATTCTGAAAACAAAATGCAAAGGTCACACTTATGATTGTACCAAAACCTAAATGGAAAGTGAACCTGCATTACTAAAATCATCCATGTCCACTTGCCTAATGCTCTCAAATGTCAATCCTATTGATGACTACATATTTCTTTTTTCCTAAGATTATATAATTAAAGTCAACCCTGTTGAATGTGTAATCCTATCACTAACTTTATGCTTTGCCTGATTTCATAATGTCTCTATTGATATCTGCTTTCCTACATGTTTTCTCCAGTTCATCATTGTGACTGACTCTTCACATGTGCTGACATTTACATTCACTCTCTATATGAAACCCTATTGCTAAAGGACTTTTTTTCCAAATACAATATTCACTCTTCTTCCTAAACCTACCAACTATATTCCTAATCTTACTGACTATCCCGTTTTGAATGGATGTTCTTTTCTACATTCAATCATCCAAGTAAATGTCAGGTGAGCGTCGGAGGAAGAGACCACCCAGAATCTATCTCATGCAACAGCAAAGGGTTTATTGGGGGTCCAGCGTGCTGGTGCTCATACCTCACTTGAATAGAGCAGAGAGCGCTGAGAACAGCTTAAGCAGAGCTTATATACTTTCCTTGAAGAGGGCAGGGAGGGAATTTTATTAATGGATCAGGGCGAGTGGGCAGTTTGCGCGCAACCGGGTGAGGGAGTGCATTCTGTAGTTTGGCCGTTGGGGACAGCACATTCTGGGAACAAGATTAGCAAACATTTCTCAAGATTTCAACAGTGTTTTGTTAAGCGTACAGAAAAACAGGAAGTGACAAGTGCCTATTTTATTAACCTTTCATTCCCCACTTCTTCTTCTGGCTACTTTTAGTCATAAAAGTGATCATTGGGGGGTGTCACATTTTATGTCTGCTAGTGGGGTATTAACATAAGTTTAACTTGTCCAATTTGAGATTGGGGAAAAGAAATTACATGGTTGAGCAAACAGAGTTTATAGTTAGCAATAATATGAGGAATACACAATTTGAAAGGGTTACCAGTCTTTTCCAGTTTCCAGCCAGAGTCTCAACAGGCCGCAGGCTTGAGATGAGAGGTATGGATCCAGGAAATGATTCTGTCTACCTTTACCGCTGTAGGTGTTATAAGTAGCACCTGGTATGGTCCTTTCAAGCGGGGTTCCAGGGTTGACACCTGATGTCGTCTTACATAGAAGAAGTATCTTACTTGATGTTGATTTGAAGTCCTCTCGTCCCCAGGTTGTTAGGCAGTGGCCATCTGTTTTCACAGGTATGTGAGTTCTTTCAAGAGCTTTAAGTCTGTCAAGCAAGGGGGTGTGAAAGGGATCGTTAGGTCTTAGAGTTGGAGTTAGGTCCCTTACTGGAGGAGGGGCACCATAGAAAATTTCATAGGGGGTGAGGTTACACAAAGAAACAGAGGGAGTAATTCTTGCATGAAACAGTTCATAAGGCAGTAGCATAGTCCAATATTTTATGCCGGTCACTAAGCTTAATTTCGTTATGGTCTCTTTAATGGTTCTATTCATTCATTCTGCCTGTCCTGAACTCGGGGGTCTATAAGCACAATGTAACTTTCAATAAATCCCCAAGGTCCTGGCTAACCCCTGACTTATGTGGGTTATGAACGCGGGTCCATTATAACACCCTATTACTTTAGGCAGGCCGTATCTTGGAAAAATATCTCCCAGGATCTTCTTCACCACAATTTGCACTGTTTCTTTTTTTTTCTTTTTTTTTTTTTTTTTTTTTTTTTTTTTGGTGGGAAAGGCTTCAATCCATCTGAAAATGTATCTACAAAGACTAGGAGATATTTAAGTCCATAACTTGCTGGCTTTATTTCAGTAAAGTACACTTCCCAGAATTGTCCTTGTCTGGTTCCTCATAGGTGCTTTCCTGCAGGAAGCTTGGAAGGATAAGAATTAACCAATTGATGGACCTGACAGGCTTTTGTTAACCATTCAGTTATTTCCTTTAACTGTGAGTTGGTTAGTGGAAAACTCTGTTCTTGATCCTTCATGAATGAATGTAGTTTCTTTGAACTAAGGTGAGTGATTTGGTGTACATTATCTACTGACATAGTTAGAGCTGTGGATATAGGAGTTTTTACTGAAGGATTTAGAAATTCCACTTGGGGGCCTTCAGGGTTAAAAGTTATTTTGGCCTGGAGCTTGCTGAGCAGAACTCTGCCCATCAATGGGGCCGGGCATTCTGGAATTACTAGGAAGAAGTGATGGATTTTTCCTTTCCCCTGGTCCCAGGTCCTCTTAGTTGTCCAAGCCCGATATTTACTGCAATTAGCCCCTTGAATTAGAGACCTTTTATTTGATAGAGGGCAAAATGGGGCCTTAATGGCTGAGTATATTGCCTCTGTATCCACTTCAATGTTTACTGGGGTGCCCTCCACTTCAAAAGTTAACCTGAGCTCGGGGAGGGGATCTGATCCCCAACTTTCTTAGTCATCCTCCAGAGTCAGAATGGCTGGCTGGCGTGGCTGTCTCTTTCTAAGGCTCTCTTTGGCCCAGTGTCCTTTTTCTTTACAGTAGGTACATTGATCTGAGGCCAGGGGTGGCCTCTAGTTTGGGCCCAGGTATCCCTTCCTGTCTCCATGTTTCTTATTTCTGGCCTATTTGTTGTTGTGACCAGGACCTTAGTCAATTCCTTAGTCTGTCTTTTGTTTCTTTTATCCTCCCTTTGCTTCCTTATCTTCTTCAGTTTCTCTCGTATAGTATACCTTTTTGGCTTCGCTGACTAAATCTCTCAAAGTCATATCTTGTAATCCATCTAAGTGTTTTAAATTTCTTTAAATATCCAGGGCAGCTTGCCCAATAAAGGCCATCATGACAGATGCCTTTTGAGCCTCTGCCTGAGTATCAAAAGGAGTATATCTCCTATATGCCTCCATAATTCTCCCTAGAAACATAGAGGGAGATACGTCAGGCCCTTGAATAAACTCTATTACCTTGGCCAAATTAGTTGGTCGCCTAGCAGCCACTAAGATACCCGCTATTAGAGCCCGGAGATAAGTGGACAGATGCTCCCTACTTTCAAAGGTATTGGGGTCCCTGTTTCGTCGATTCTAGGGAAAGCCGGGTTGAATATGTTGGGAAGTTGTGTCAGTCACCCACCTGGTCTGAGGATATTATTTTCTAGCTTCCAGGAGGATTCTCTTTTGTTCCTCTGTCATGAAGAGAGTCCCTAGGTGTTGTTGGCAGTTATTCCAAGTAGGCTGGTGTGAAAACATGTATGAATCAACCACACCTGAGAGACGAGTGGGGTCCTCGGTAAAAGGGGGATTGTTATTTTTCCAGTTATATAGGTCTGAAGAGGAGAAAGGCCAATACTGGTAGGCTTGCATTTTTTCCCCATGACCATCATCAATCATTGGCACATAGGGACGGAGGGGGAGCATCACGGGAGTTCCAGGGTTTTCAATCATTCATTGCCGGTGAGTTCCTTTAGCCGGTCCAGGTTCCTCCAGGGGAGGAGGGACTGTGTGTGCCACGGGGGAGTTTTCTGGAGGGTGCTGGGCTGGCTTAGCTTCCTCCAATGGCGGAGAGGCTGAGTCAGCAGCAGGGGAATCACTTAGAGGGTGTTGGGGGTTGGGAGACCAGGGCAAGGGATAAGGAGAGGGATGAGAGTCCAGTAGAGTTAAATCTTGTGACTTAGGCAGAAAAGAGGGTGGAGGAGGAGGAGGAGCAGAGGGTTTGAGAGATCGTGGGGGAAAGATTAGGAGCGGGGGCAGGGGCAAAGAAAGGCTTCACCCATGGAGGAGATTTGCAGAGGTAATGCCGGGTTAAGATATATGGCTTTTGATCTGGATGGCTATGTGGCCCTTCCTGAAAGACAATATCTCTGACTTTTTAAATTACTGAGAAGTAGAAAAATTCTTCTAAGGGCCATCCGAATCCAAAGGTGGGCCATTCTGAGGCACAGAGAGTCTGCCAGGTCCAGCGGTTTACTGAAAAAGAAAGATTCTGAGCCCTTAAGCGGAATTTGGTCCAGTGATCAAGGGTCAGGGACAGAGGCATTGAAGTGCTCTTTCCCATAATGAAAAATGCACAAACAGTAAAAGCAACGACACATGACACAGACAAGACAAGACAATAAAGACAGGCAATGGACGTCCAACACTGAGACGAGGACTGAGTAGCCGGCAATACCTGATGGGCTGGCAATACCGAATCTGAAACAAAATATCACTGAGTTAAGGAGACTATTGTTCCTCGATTTTCAGAGTCCTCTGGGGTGTCCCTCAGGGTGGTTGCCTGTGGCTCTGTGACACATCTGTCAGCCACCGTGAGAGAGAGCTCACGCTCTTTATTGACAGCCATTTTGCCAAGACCTAACCTGAATCCTGACACCAGAAAGAGGCGCCTTACGAATCCCGAGAGGAGCCTGTTGGGGTCTCTCGTCCGCTGCTCCCAGAACTCGGTGGAACCTCCATATGTAAAGGTCGGACGAGTGTCAGGCGAAGAGACCTCCAAGAGACTGTCTCATGCAAAAGCAAAGGGTTTATTGGGGGTCCAGCATGCTGGGGCTCAGAGCTCACTTAAATATAGCAGAGAGTCCTGAGAACAGCTTAAACAGGGCTTATATACTTTCCTTGGGGAGGGCAGGGAGGGAAATTAAGTATACAGAAAGACATGAAGAGACAACTACCTATTTTACTAAATTTTCACTAACGACTATACTTTGCCAGATTTCCTAATGTCTCTATTGATATATATTTTCCTACATACTTTTCCCAGTTCATCTTTGTGACTGACTCTTCACATGTGCGGACATTTACATTTACTCTATACCCGAAAAGCTATAGCTAAAGAACTTTTGGTGCAAATTCTATACTCACTATCCTTTCTAAACTACCGACTATCTTCTTAATCTTACCGACTATCACTTTTTGACTGGATGTTATCTTTGACAATCAATCATCCAAGGCACAAGGTCCAATGCAATTGTATATCGATGTACCTGAGACATCTGTGCAGAAAATATATCAAAGCTAAGTATCACAATCAAGGTCCTAATACACTTCTGGGTTTTAAATCTTACCTAGATTTCTGTTTTCATACTTATATTTTACCTATATATTCTTGTAATTATCGCAGGTTATCAATACCATTTTTCATCCAGCTGAATGATTCCTAACCCAAATCAAACCTGTTATTAACCCTAACCATTCACTGTTGCCTCAATCTAACTTTACAGAAGAGCAGGGACAGAGATGGTCTTACAATACAAAAATGTAGGATTCATTCCAACTACTGAGAAACTCAAAGGTCCATGCAAAAATGATCCCTGCAGAAGTTGTAGGCAGCTATGTAGGAACTGAGAGAGCAAAAGTCATCTTCCATTGTAAAAAACCTGGTCAGGATGAAGGAATGTGTCTGAATCAGCCTCTGTCTTCTTAATTTAGAGAAGAAGGACCAAACCAGGCCTGTGTTGAGAGCTGTTCCCGGGTGCCTATGGTTGATATACCATTCTAAGTTGTGAAAGTGTCACAGGAAGTAGGGGCAGCCTCAATTTCATGGGACCCTTTGAAACAACTGTTAGGACAACGTGGTTGCCAAGGCAGTGACCTTATTCAATTCCTGAAGGAAGTGACCTCACCTAACATCCTTAGTGACAGAACTCTCTGAACTTGGGATCCAGGAAGCCAGTCACCCAAATCCACTCCCAGTCCCACTCCCAGGGGTCTCAATTTCTTGGATTTACCAAGGACAGATTTAGTCTTTCTTGGTACATACTGATGTGAGGATGGCCAAATGCCAGAAAGCTCTGAAAAGTCGCCTTTACTGAGAAAGCAGGTATTGGATCACCGCTGGCTCCTCAGTACTTCACAATGTTGACCAAAGAGACCAGATCTGAGACAGGACAGGCCATTTTGGGGGAAGAAAATATGGCGCACAATCAGAGAAACTCTGGATAGTCACAGACCTACTTTCGGGAAGGAGGTGCCTTTGTGGGTGTGGGTGTGAGTTTGTGGATTTGTCTCATGTTCTCAGAATAGGTAGGAAAGTCGGTATGTTTGGTTTGGTGTAGACTGTTTCGAGTAAGTCGTTTGACAAGGCGAGTGTTTCTATGTCTGTGTATCCCACGGTGTCCATGGTTGTAGACATTAGAAAAGAGAATGCATCAATTGATATGTCCTGTCTAGTTGAAAGCTTCCCAGCATTTATCCTGCCCAATTTATGAATGGATTTCAGCTTGCCTTATCGATGGGCAACACTTGCTATCTTTCAAAGTTTCTGCTTTCTTCCTGAATTCTGGCCACTCTCCAGAATAGGCTCATGGTTTTGTGTCCAATATATGTACCACTTCCAAGCCCTGTGACATCGTCATGTACTGGATAGCTGAAGGGAATGGCGAGCATCTCAGAAAACTCTGATACCAGTGTGATCAGGATAGTCTCAGTGGAGAAAACCTTTGGGCCTTTTAATTATCAATTGTTCTGTTGCCCTCAATGTCTGAAAGGTCTTTGCCTCAGGCCACCTTTTTTTGATGCCTGAAAAAAAACTGTTTTCACATGGAAATGAATGGGCATCACCTGAAGCTTTTTGCTTAATTCCTTTGGAAAGGATGTGTCTGAATCAGCCTTTTGGCCCTGTGTGAGGCTTAGGCTTAGATTCTCAGCACCTGATGGATCTAAAGAAAGATTCCATGTGTGCATCCAAAACCAAAATAGCCAAAAGAGCAGTCATTCTGCATGAAGTCTCTCCCCTTCCTTTGTGAGGTTCCAGACCTACATCAAGTTAGAATAGGAATGCTTTGGGTCAAATAATTTCTTCAAAGCCCTGCAGAGGCTAGCCCATAGGTGCTTGGGTTTCCTCATGTCTCCAATTCAGACAAAGAATCTAAACCCCACAGTAGTCCTCAAATTGGAGAAGCAGAGAAGTATTAACAGCAGGCCTATGTGATCACACCAGGTTCACAGGAAGGGTGTCCAAGCCACCCTGATTTTAGGCAAATTAGGGGCAAGGGAGATTATTTTGGAGACTGTCTTGGTCTGCGCCCCTCATCTAAACATCCAACCAGAGGTTATGAAGAGTGTTTATATGAAATATCATGAGGACCATGTGGGAGTGTGTTGGTTTTAATTGTGGTCATTTGTGTGGTGGTTGGAAGAGATGACTGGGTCCACCTTGACATGATCTCTGGTGTGATTCCCCTAAGAGACTGAGTTCTGGAACTGACCTCAGAGAAGTATTGCCATGAATTGTGTTGGGATGTTAAGAGACTACGCATGAGAGTCGCCCTTGGAAACTGAGATGTATGCCCAGGTTGTATTTCCACAAAGCACTGGGAATCACAGCCAAGATATCACATGATTTTATTCTGAAAGACTTGGCAGCCATAGTTGAGAGTCAAAACACACATGGACCTTACATTGTAGACATCAATGGGCCTGGATTCACGTGACCATTTAGCCACTCTTTGGGAAGCCTTGCCTGTGAGAATTCTCCATTGCTTTTATTGACATGAGCTTCCTCAAAATTTATTGGTTCTGGATTGATTTGAAACACACAGTGCATCCAACTTCATCTTTCAAAAATGGCTAGATAAATACCAAGAAATTTTTGAAATTCCCATGACCAGGTGGCACTTGAGAACCTTTGGATGTCCTGTTGCTGATCATGAGTATACCAGACAGTGCCTTGATTGACTGGGTTTCATGAAAATGGTGTAGAACAGAGATGCCAATAAATTGGAGGCTGCTGAGTACTGGGCCTAGAGCAGTAGTGGGCAGGTGTGTGATAAAACATTTGTGGTGGGGCCATGTGGATCTGCCATTAGCTTCCAAGTGTCTTGTGACTGAAATGGTGCAGCAAGCAGTCCCTTCTATGTAAAGGCATCTTGTAATATTGAGAAGTCTCAGGGCAAGTTTCAGAATCAATTTGCTATGGTCAATGGGGCAAGCTATGTGGGATAGAAGCATGGTTCGTGCATTGTCCTAGAGAAACTGACCCACCACACGTGACAGAACTCCCTCCAGCACTGTGTCCCAGTTGACCTCTTTGTATTTTGTGAAGCAAATACCAAACTCCCAGTGAAGCCGCAAGAAACACCATGAAAATTTTAGGATCACAAAATGGCTTCACAGTCCACACGGGGAGACACTTAGACCCAGTGTCCACAGTTTAGCTACAAATAGCAAATTCAGCACTGATGCTCATGTTCAGTGGAAAATAAGAAACAATGTCCTCCAGATCACATAGATGCAGACCCACCTTTATTGGTCTCACTAGAAACGAAGCTAAAGCACTTGACAACAACATATGTTTCAAGTGCCCAACATCAGAGGCAGTTCCACAAGAAGTCTTTAGGCCAGAAGAGCTCCAGTGTGTGGAGTGTTTACCCTGTCCCTTACTTTTGGAAACTCCTTAGCATATTCCATTCCAGATATGTATTCACAGATTTTCTAACTCTTCTCCTCTAATTTTGTCTTACTTGGGGAGTAGGTAATGTCAAGCCATTGTTCTGGATGACAGTGGGAACAATTTTTTGTAGCACATATTTGCATACACATTGGATTCATTTTACAATTTTCCAGTCAAAATAGTGAATCCCTCACACTAACCCCTACGATACAAAACTCTGACTACTAATCATAATATGATGGAGAATAATAACCCAAACAGAATTGAAATACAAGCAGTTCAGAGGAGGCATCATGTATAGTTGGACTTGCCTTTTGCATTATATAGGGTAGGAGTTATGAATCTAGTCAATTATTTGGTTGAAAGAATTCTCCATGTTTTTTTAAAGTTAACAAATATGTGAATTCCTGTCTCCCTTTCTCTGTAGCCTGTTTAGCACATGTAATTTTATATGCACATATAGAATCATACCTGGTATCACACGTATATTTTTGGTGAGGTGGCTGACTTGGCATATAGAAATTGTGAGAAGATATCACTCCTTCTAAAAGCTGTTGGATCTGAGAAGATATCACTCCTTCTAAAAGCTGTTGGAACTGAGAATTCAACCTATGGGTGATCCTCCTATTTGAATAGCATTATACATAAATCCATGTTCAGTAAAATGAATATTTTTGAATCTGTGGATGATATGTATTTCATGATGAATTTCGATTGGCATATATAATGCTACTTTTTAATGTCTCTCTGTGTGTGTCTGTGTATATATATATATATATATATATATATATATATATATATCCTCCAGATTTTTCAAAATATGAAATATATGTGTCTTATTATGCACTCCCAAATTTCATTCATATTCATGTATGTGGATTTATAATCTACTTTTCAAAAGATTATTCTCAGAAATATTCATCCACCCGAAATACATTTTGGTTTACTAGTACTGAAAACTATCTTCAGTAAATGGTGCATAGAAATCCTAATATTTTGACATTGCAAGATGGCCATGAATAGAGTGCATCACACCCTTTGTACTGCGCCACTTCATATGTGAATAAGGAGTTAGAATGACGAAAAAGTATCTTGTTAGGATCTTACAGAAAAATGGGTGTGCCTGGAACCTAGAAGAATGATTTCCACCACCAAGGTCCTGTAATTGAGTCTCAAACAAGAGCCAACTATGCGACCAAAGATCTGGGGTGACTGATCCGTGCGGCCCGTGCCATGGCTACAGACGGCGGGCCTCCACTGAGAAGCGACCAGCATGCAGGGAGAAACGTTGCTGCAAATTCTGTGGAATCCGGCTGGCTCACCCGCCACTGAGCCCGGGGCTGAGCTCGGGATTTCAGATGGGGAAGAAAGCGCTACAGTTCTATCCCCCACAACTGAAACTCCATCGAGGAAACCAACGGCCACCATCTTGGAGAGCTGAAGTATCCACCGCCACTCTCCGACAGATTGCAACAACAAAACAGGTGTGTGTTACTCAGCTTATCTCCCATACAGCAGGTAATTTGCAAAAATTCTCTCTTAGGATTTCCGGGGGAGGGACTACCAGAGAAAGCCTTCACAAAGACGGGGGGAAAACTAGTGGCACCTGACCTTCAACTTCCCCTCCCATCACCGGTGAAAACGAAACTTGTCTAGCCAGCGCAATGGGTGGGGCAAGCGGAAAAATTCAAAACAATAGAGTGCGAGGGTTCCCAATAGACACCCTCCACACCCAAGAAACGGCAGGCAAAGAGTACAGTTTGATCTGCCAAGAGGCATCACTCAGGGGAAATCTGGTGTAGCAGGGGAAATCAGGACTCGCAGAGGAAACCAGGGGACTAGAGGACAGACCCGCTTAACTAGGCGGCTGGAGAACGCCTGCCCACCAGCAACCAATCACCCGCTGGCTGCCTGCGCAATTGGGCAGCTAGAGATCACCCGTCCGCCGGTGACAGCCCATTCGCTGATTGCACGACTGGATGGCTGGAGACCGCCCGCCCGCCAGCGACCGGGAGGTGAAACCAACCAGAGACAGTCCAGTCCCACCCCCCCATTCAAACACCCCGGCAAGGAGCCTGGGGCCCGCCATAGCAGACAGGTGACATCACTGGAGCTCAGCTGTCGGAATTCCTTCCAAGCGGAATCCACTTTTGCAGGCATAGTCTACAAACACAAAAGAGAGACAACAGAGATATACAAAACCAAAACAAATCTATTGAAGAGAGCAGAAACACAGCAATCAATAGAGCTGAAAAGTAATGTGAACATCATGAAAAAAACAAGGGAAAAAAATTCTACAGGGAGACCGAGAAGCATCAGAAATAGGGATAGGGAAAAAACTCAAGGCATACCTAACTCAGATGGAAAGGAATATTAGAGAAGACATGAGGCAGCAAGTCCAAGCAATAAAAGTATATTTTAAAAATCAAATAAACAAACAAATTTAAATGGCAAAGAACGAGCTTTACCAGGAGATAGAGATCTTAAAAAGAAATATCAAACAGTAATCCTAGAAATGCAGAAAACTATAAACCAAATTAAAAACTCAAACGAAGAATATTACAAATAGACTAGATCAATTAGAAGTTAGAACATCAGATAATGAAGACAAAGTTTATCAACTTGAAAAGAATAGAGTAAACACAGAAAAGATGCTTAAATCCCATGAGCAATCTATTCAAGAGATATGGGATGTCATAAAAAAAACAAATTTGAGTGTCATCTGGATAGAAGAAGGCATAGAGATTCAAACCAAAGGAATGGACAACATATTAAATGAAATATTTCTGGAAAATTTCCCAGAGATGAAAGATGGAATGAATTGCCAAATCCTGGAAGCCTACAGGACCCCAAGCATTCAAAACCATAATAGACCAACTCCAAGACAAATAATTATGAAGATAGCCAGAACAAGGACATACAGAACAAAGAGAGAATATTAAAAGCTACGAGAGAAAATAGGCAGATTACATTCAGGGGTAAACCAATAAAGTTAACGACTGATTTTTTATCACAAACTTTGAAAGCAAGAAGATCCTGGAAAAAAGTATTTCAAACGCTCAAAAATAATGGATTCCAACCAAGAATACTGTATCCAGCAAAATTAAGCTTCAGATTTGACAATGAAATTTAAGTCTTTCACGATAAACAAAAGCTAAAAGAATTCACAGCCAGAACACCAGCAGTGCAAAGCATTTTGAGCAAAATACTACAAGAAGAGGATTTGAAAAGTAATGCCTGAAACTAGCAGCGGGAGGTATCTCAGTAAAGGGAGAGGAAAATAACCAAAAAGTAAAAACTAACCAAAATAAATAAATAAATAAATAAATAAACATTACTGGAAGTACAAATCATATTTCAATTGTAACCTTAAATGTTAATGGCCTAAACTCACCAATCAAGAGACATAAGCTAGTAACCTTGATCAAAAAAGAAAAAAATCCAACAATATGCTGCCTTCAGGAGACTCATATGATAGGTAAAGACATACAGAGGCTGAAATTAAAAGTTTGGGAAAAATCATACCACTCACATGACCCTCGGAAGCAAGCAGGAGTGGCCATACTCATATCGAATAAAATCAACTTCAACCCTACGTTAATCAAAAGGGATAAAGAAGGACACTATATATATTGTTAAAAGGAACCTTGCACCAACAATGCATAACCATTATCAATTTGTATGCACCAAACAATTGAGCTGCAACACTCATAAAACAAACTCGCCTCAAGTTCAAGAGTCAAATAAACTACAACACAATAATTATGGGTGACTTCAACACACCGCTCTAGCCATTAGACAGATCCTCTAGACAAAAAACTGAATAAAGAAACTATAGAATTCAACAGCAAAATCAGTAACCTAGACTTCACCGACATATATAGAATATATCAACCATCAAAAAGTGGATACACGTTCTTCTCAGTAGCACATGGATCCTACTCAAAGGTAGACCATATATTATGCCATAGGGCAATTATTAGTAAATATAAAGTCGTGGAGATAATACCATGCACCATATCTGATCATAATGGAATGAATCTGGAAATCAATGATAAAAGAAGGAAGGAAAAATCCTACATCACATGGAAAATGAACAACATGCTACTGAATGATAAATGGTTTACAGAAGACATAAAGGAGGAGATAAAAAAAATTCGTAGACACAAATGACAATACAGACACAACACACTGGAATCTATGGGACACAATGAAAGCAGTTTTAAGAGGGAAATTCATTTCTTGGAGTTCTTTCCTCAAAAAAAAAAGAAAAAGAAAAAAACAGCAAATAAATGAACTCACACTACACCTCAAAAACCTAGAAATGGAAGAGCAAAACAACAGCAAATGTAGTAGAAGACAAGAAATAATTAAAAGTAGAGCAGAAATCAAGGAAATTGAAACAAAAAAAACATTGAAAATATTGATAAAAATAAAGTTGGTTCTTTGAAAAAATAAATAAGATTTATAGACCCTTATCCATGCTAAGGAAGAGAAGAAAAGAGAGAACTCAAATTACTAACATACGGGATGAAAAAGGCAATATCACAACAGACACTACAGAAATAAGAAGATAATTAGAAAGTATATGGAAAACCTATGTTCCAATAAAATAGATGATAGTGAAGATATCAATAAACTTCTTAAGTCATGCAATCTGCCCAGATTGAGTCATGAAGACAGACACAATTTAAACAGAACAATAACAAAGGAAGAAATTGAAGAAGCCATCAAAATACTACCAACAAAAAAAAGCCATGGACCGGATGGGTATACAGCAGAGATCTACATAACCTTCAAAAAGGAATTAATACCAATACTTTTCAAGCTATTTCAAAAAATAGAAAAAGAAGAAACTCTTCCAAATTCATTCTATGAGGCCAATATCACCCTGATCCCAAAACCAGACAAAGACACTTCAAAGAAAGAAAACCACAGACCAATATCTCTAATAAACTTGGATGCAAAAATTCTCAATAAAATCTTGGTGAATCGAATACAAAAGCATATCAAAAAAATTATGCACCATGATCATGTAGGATTCATCCCTGGGATTCAAGGCTGGTTCATTATACGGAAATCAATAAATGCTAATCACCACATCAATAGACTTAAAGACAACAATCATATGATCATCTCGATAGATTCAGAAAAAACATTCGACAAATTTCAACATCCCTTTATGTTGAAAACACTAGAAAAACTAGGGATAACAGGAACTTACCTCAAGATTGTAAAAGCTATATATGCTAAACCTCAGGCTGGCATCATCCTAAATTGAGAAAAGCTGAAGGCATTCCCTCTAAAATCTGGAACAAGAGGGATACCCTCTATCACCACTTCTATTTAATTTAGTTCTAGAAATACTAGGCATAGCAATTAGACAGACAAAAGAAATTAAAGGCATAAAACTAGGAAAAGTAGAACTTAAATTATCGCTATTTGCGGATGACATGATAATATATTTAACAGACCCAAAAGGGTCTACAGAGGAACTGCTAGAGTTAATAAATGAATTCAGCAAAGTGGCAGGATATACAATCAACTCGCATAAATCAAAGGCATTGCTGTATATCAGCAGCAAAACTTCTGAAATGGAAATGAGGAAAACCACTCCATTCAAAATATCCTCAAAGAAAATAAGATAATTGGAAAAACAATTAAATAGTTGGGAAACAACCTAACAAAAGAGGTGAAAGATTTATAAATGAAAACTACAGAACCCTAAAGAGATAGAAGAGATCTTAGAATATGGAAAAATATACCCAATTCATAGATAGGCAGAAATGACATCATCAAAATGGCGATATTACCCAAATTCTCTACAGGTTTAAATTGATGCCAATCAAAATCCCAACGACATTTCTTGTAGAAATGATAAAGCAATCATGAAATTCATATGGAAAAACAAAAGACCCAGAATAGCAACAGCAATTCTAAGCAGGAAGTTTGAATCTGGAGGTATAGCGATACCAGAGTTCAAACTGTACTACAAAGCAATAGTAACAAAAACAGCATGGTACTGGTACCAAAACAGGCAGGTGGACCAATGGAACAGAATAGAGGACACAGAAACCAATCCACAAAATTACAACTTTCTTATATTTGATAAAAGGGGCTAAAAACCTGCAATATACGAAGGATAGCATCTTCAACAAATGGTGCTAGAAAAATTGAAAATCGATATGCAACAAAATGACACTGAATCCCTTTCTCTCGCCAAGCAAGGAAGTTAACTCAGAGTGGATCAAGGAGCTAGATATCAAATCAGAGACACTGCATCTGATAGAAGAAAAAGTTGGCTACGATCTACATACTGTGGGGTCGGGCTCCAAATTCCTTAATAGGACACCCATAGCCCAAGAGTTAATAACAAGAATAAATTAATGGGACTTACTTAAACTAAAAAGTTTTTTTTTTTCTCAGCAAGAAAAACAATAAGAGAGGTAAATAGAGAACCTACATCCTGGGAACAAATTTTTACCCCTCACACTTCAGATAAAGCCCTAATATCCAAAATATACAAAGAACTCAAAAAATTAAAAAATAAGATAACAAATAACCCAATCAACAAATGAGCCAAGGACCTGAACAGACACTTCACAGAGGAGGACATACAATCAATCAACAAGTACATGAAAAAATGCTCACAATCTCTAGCAGTCAGAGAAATGCAAATCAAAACCACCCTAGGATACCATCTCACTCCAGTAAGATCGGCAGCCATTAGGAAGTCAAACAACAGTAAGTGTTGGCGAGGATGTGGGGAAAAGGGGACACTTGTACACTGCTGGTGGGACTGTAAATTGGTGCAGCCAATTTGGAAAACAGTATGGAGATTCCTGGGAAAGCTGGGAATGGATCCACCATTTGACAAAGATATCACCCTTCTTGGACTATTCTCTGATCATCTTAAAACAGCGTACTATTGGGATACTGCCACATCAATGATCATAGCGGCAAAATTCACAATAGCTAGACTGTGGAACCAACTTAGATGCCCTTCAATAGATGAATGGATAAAAAAATGTGGAATCTACACACAATGGAGTATTACGCAGCACTAAAAAATTACAAAATCATAGAATTTGCAGGGAAATGTATGGCATTAGAGCAGAATATGCTAAGCGAAGCTAGCCAATCCTTAAAAAACAAATGCCAAATGTCTTCTTTGATATAAAGAGAGCAACTAAGAACAGAAAGGGAGGAAGAGCATGAGGAAAAGATTAATATTATACAAAATGAGTGAGGGGAGAGAAAGGGAGAGAGAACAGAAAGCATATGGAAATGGTAGGAAACCCTCAATGATACACAAAATTACACATAATAGGTTGTGAGGGGAAATGGGAGGGAAATAATGGAGAGAATTAAACAACAGCACATGAGGTAGAGAGGGAAGATGGGAGGGGAGGGGAGGGGGGATATTAGGGGATAGGAAAGGTAGAAGAATACAACAGTCACTAATATGCCATTATGTAAAAATGTGAATGTGTAACCAATGTATTTCTGCAATTCTTATTTGGGGAAAAAAATGGGAGTTCATAATCCAAATGAGAAAAATGTATCAAAGATGATATATCATGAACTCTGTAATGTTTTGAACAACCAATAAAAATAAATAAATAAATAAAGGTTTAAAATTCAGTGGGAAGAAATCAGCTAAAAAAGTGTTGAGATGCATTCATTTTTATTAGCAGAAACTTTGTTTTGTGTAGTTGTAACTATCACAAATTTATTTTACCAGAAATTTGGCTTTTGGAAATGCACATAAATTGAGATTAAAGGATAATTCACCTACCTTCATGAAAAATTCATAGCATTTCCTATATTTTTCATATTTCATTTTTTTAGTTAATATTTTGTCATGGACCAGGTCTAGCCTTAGGTTATTCTTCCAGAATACTACCTCATCTGACAAGTTCGTACAATGTGTTGGATTTTTCTTTTCTTCTTTTATTTAATTGTTTCTAGCTAATAATGTGTATTTCTCCTTATCTTTATTTGGACATACATACCCAACTATATCTTTGCATTTTATGTTTTACTGGAGAAGAGACTCATCAAAAGCTTTTTGTTATATGTATTAACAATCAAACATTCAGAGCATGCAATTATTCTTAATTTTGCATGAAAATATCTTTGCACAATTTTTCTTATAAAGATTTAGAATTATTAATAATGTCCCTGCTGTAGTATGTAACTACTTACAAGAAGAATTAAACAATTGACTTTATATTAATTATGAATATGAAAAGTACTAAAATAAATATTTGACAATTAATACACAATTGATAGAAATTGAAATCACGAGAAAGCCATTTAAAATGTCAGTGCATATGGTCCTTAAATAATAGGTTTTTTAAAAAAATTTTCTCTAATTCATAAGATATATTATGCCATATTTTCACTTAATGTGATATAAAACCTTAAATTATCAGTATAGATAAATAAGAAAGAAACCTGTTTACTTAAATATGTTTAATTGATTTTCACTGTAAGATGTTAATTCTGGAAGACTTGAGAATTAAGAAAGATATGGTCTATATTATATCTAACAGGCTAATCAAAGTACTTTTAAACATAAATGTATATATACATATATAATATATGTAATGCATATGCATGAATATAGATACATATATATAATAAATGTATAGTGATATATCTATCAGGTGATTATAATTTTAACGTTTTCTCAAGAAAAAAGAATGACTATAAAAAACAGTCTTAAATTTAAATTTCATAGCAAGATACTGTTTGTAATGACATGAGAGAAAAATTGATATGGATGGAAAATGAAAAAGGAAGAGAGAGAAGGGGGAAAATGAGGAAGAAAGTGAGTAAAGAAGAGGGAGAGGCATATTCGATGTTAAGAAAAAAGTGGAGGGGCTGGGTTTATGGCTCAGTGGTAACATGATTGTCTAGCATGTGTGAGGCACTGGGTTCTATTCTCAGCACCACATAAAAATAAACAAAATGAAGGTCCATCAACAACTGAAAAACAAAAAATAAAAAAGTAGAAATATTACCAAAATTCCAAGCTTTGTTGAATGTTAAATAAAAAACAATATGTTACATAGCCTTATGTAATTTCTAGACTCCCCAAAATAGTCATTAAATGTTAGATCATTAGTGCTATAACTAAAAATCCATTGTTCCTTCCTCTACATTCTGTGGCATGCTAGTACTAAAATAAATTGTATTATAACACCAAAAAAAAAAGCCAAATCATAATATTTCTACAGTAACTGACCCGAGTTTAACATCAATGCAAGTAGATTCCTATGGGACATGATGTGCATTTTGACGTTCATTTTTATTCAACACTGGAACATTACTATTTCTTCAGTTTATGCACATCATAGGATACATATTTCATCCACAATTTAGCAAATTTATACTCATTTGTTTAACTTCAAATCACTTCCTGCTTCAGTACCCATGTATTCCTCCATGTTTCTTGACTGCTCTTTTCATGAGACTTCTTTACAAACACATTATTTTCGATTTCCATTATCATATTTGAAGCAAAACACCCGTCATGATAAACCATAACCCTAATATTACCATTAAATGTATAAGTGGTTGGAAAGAATGATTGTATATCAATATAAGATTTCTTACTTAGTTACAGATATCAATTCAATCCATTATTTAAAGTGGAACCAGTTATATTATTTATTCACAGTATGGTCTATTCATGTATTATCTCTATATTCATAGACACAGGGTACACCTCTTTGTACCCCCAATACTAATTTATACGTCTTCAAAATATTGCTCCCAGAAATGGTGGAACAAATACATGTAACCTGATCTACATATACATTTTATCACAGTAATATTCTGAACAGCAAAAAGCAAAGTTCACACTTATGATTGTACCATACCTAAATGGAAAGTGAACATGGATTACTAAAAATATCCATGTCCAGGTTGCCTAATGATCTCAAATGAAAATCCTATTGGTGACTACATATTTGTTTCTTCCAAAGATTATATATTCAAACTCAACCCTGTTGAATATGTCTAAAGCTGTCACTCACTTTACACTTTGAATGATTTTGTAATGTGTCTATTGATATCTGCTTTCCTACATATTTTCCCCAGTTCAGCATTGTGACTGAATCTTCACATGTGCTATCACTAACATTCACTCTCTAACCGAAACCCTATTGCTAAAAAACTTTGGTCCAAATCCTATATTCACTCTTCTTCCTAAACCTACCTACTGTCTTCCTAATCCTACCGACTATCCCTTTTTGACTGGATGTTCTCTTCTACATTCAATCATCCAAGGTACAAGGTCCTATGCCATTGTATATCGATTTATCTGAGACATCTGTGCAGAACGTAATTCAATGCTAAGTATCCCAATCAAGGACCCAATGACCTTCTGGGCTTCAATTCTTACTTAGATTTCTCTTTTCGTTCATATATTTCACCTCTATATTCTTATAAATATCGCAGGGTCCCAATACCATTGTTCATCGAGCAGAATGGTTCCTAACCAAAATTGAAAATGTTATTAACACTAACCATACACTCTTCCCTCAATCTAACTTTACAGAAAAGCAGTGACAGTGTTGGTCTTACAATTCAGGAATGTATGGGATCTTCCACCTGATGAGAACCTCAAAGGTATGTGCAGAAATGATCCCTGGAGAAGATGTAGGCAGCTATGAAGGACCTGAGAGAGCAAAAGTCATCTTCCATGGAAAACAACCTGGTAGGATGAAGTTTGGTGTCTGAATCAGCCTCTGTCTTCTTAATGTAGAGAAGACGGACCAAACCAGGCTTTATGGAGAGCTGTTCCTGAGAGCCTATGGATTATATCTCATTCTAACTTATGAAAGGGTCACAGGAAGTAGGGGCAGCCTCCATCTAAAGGGACCATAAGAAGCAACTGTTAAAACAAAGTGGTTGCCAAGGCAGTGACCTCATTCAGTTCCTGAAGGAAGTGACCTCACCTCACTTCCTTGGTGTTGGAACTCTCTGAACTTGGGATCCAGGAAGCCAGGCACCCCGAGCCAGTCCCAGTCCCAGTCCCAGTTGTCTCACTTGTTTGGATTTACCAAGGACAGGGTCAGTCTTTCTTGGTACCTACTGATTTGAAGATGTCCAAATGCCAGAAGAGCTCTGAAGAGGGGCCTTTCCTGAGAAAGAAGGTAGTGGCTCACCGCTGGTTCCTGTCAACTTCACAGAGTTGGCCAAGGAGACCATATCTGAGAGAAGACAGGCCATTTCGGAGGAACATAGTATGGCCCAGCAGTCAGAGAACACTCCGAATAGTCACCGACCTACTTGGGGGAAGGAGGTGCCTTTGTGGGTGTGGTTGTGGGTTTGTGGTTTGGTCTCATGTTCTGAGAATAAGTTTTTTCAGATATCAGCTCCAGAGCCCAGGAATTAGTTCTCATTGGGGCTAAGGTTCCCCACCAGCGAGATTTGAAATTGGCGCTGGCTGCATTGTTAACAAGGGCGGGGACTTTTCACGCCACTGCAGAAAAGAAGAAGGTAGGAAGAAGAAGTCCTTAGGCGC
This sequence comes from Callospermophilus lateralis, assembly GCF_048772815.1. Lineage (NCBI taxonomy): Eukaryota > Metazoa > Chordata > Mammalia > Rodentia > Sciuridae > Callospermophilus > Callospermophilus lateralis. The sequence goes on from NW_027513484.1 coordinate 1,479,200, forward strand.
CATGTTGGGGTTTTTCTCTGGGGTATGGCTGCCATTTATACTTTTCCTAACATTCCTCCCTTTTTGTTTTTTTAGAAATTGGGGTGTTGTTTGTCATTTCTGGCTGATTCCTGCTGTGTAGGGGTGCTGTGGGGCCTAGAAAAGGAAGTGGACGAATGCTCGGGGGGCAGGTCTTGGGATATCATGGCAGCCAGAAATAAAACCCAGTGGTATAGATAGCTACTTCAGTAGGGGTAAAGTCTATGAAAGTTCCCTGATGCCACAAGTTGTCGATGGCATGAAACCAGTGATGGATGGAGGAGATTGTTGGTATCAGCCACTGGTCCTGTAACAGAGACTCAAGGAAATACTGGAAGCATTGCCTGGACATGGCGTCACCAGCACCAGAAGAAGATCAGAGCGAATAAAAACAGAATGAAGATAAAAATTAAAGCAAAGGTCAATTTTTGGCAGAAGTTCCATGTTGGGGGACTGACATAGAAGAGGCCAAGGGCCATGAGGAAGCTTAGAATGTCATAAAGACTCATGAATCCAGGATGGCAGATTAGGAGGTTCTCCAAGCTCGTTGCCTCCCGCTGTCTGATGTTCGTTGCATTCCATCGTGCCTGGTAGTGAGCTTCATCACTGAGTGAACTGTTCTCTTGGAGATGTTAGGGGTTCATCGGTCATCAGAGGCTGGTAGTGCCTAAGCAAAAGCTGGTTGAAATTTTGATTAAAAATTTTTTGCAGTTGGGTTTGAAGGAACTTCATTATGCATGGCAAGAGAGCACAAAAAGGGAGCATCCCAATAAGGGGCCCCAAGATAGGTAGTAAGTACATGGCAAGATAGGATTGGAAGAACCCTGTTATGGGATTGGAGGAGCTAGGTTTGAGCAATTTGGTCGATAATTCCTGCAATTTCACAACATTTTTTTCTATCAGCCCAGATTCATTAACATAATAGCAACATTCCTCTCTGAGGAATAGGCATGTACCCCTTTTTCTGCAGTGAGAAGATCAATTGCCCTTTGTTTCTGTAAAGCCACGTGTGCCAAAGAAGTAACCTGGCGCTGCAAGGAGCCCAGAGACTCAGCAGTGGTATCGAGTGCTTCCTGCAGTTTTTGTTGCAGGTCATTGGATGCCCATAGAACATGACCTATAGCTCCACCAGAGAGTCCGAGACCCGCCACTGAGGTTGTTAAAGTGAGGCCTACAAGAACCGGCAGAAAGACTGCCCTACGGGTTCGGGAAGGTAGGGCCAACTGTCGGAATTCGGTGGGAGTATACAAAGACAGCTGAGGAACTACAGTAACCAAGAAACAGGTGCCAGAGACATTGATCGTTGAGGTACTTAAAGACCCATTACACCAGAGGAAATTTCCAGGTTGCATAAACGCAGGGCTCGATTGGGTGCTTAAGCTCAAGCAACAAATTGGTAAAGGATTCATTATTGGCAGGTGGAAACAGTTGAAAGCAAATAAAGCATTGGTGGAATAACTTTCCCACAGTGGGATACGTGTCACATGTAGGGGTTGTCCTTTCTTAGAGAAATTGTAGGTTTTTGCTGAAATATTTCCTGCCGCTAATGGGACCGCTGCTAGAAGTGGACGACTAATTGAAGCACAGAGAAAGCACTGAGAAGGAGGCACAGAAAGAGGGGTGGATTTTAATAATTGAAGAGTTTGGTGTAACAAATTGAGCCATGTGTCAGGGGGACCTGAGGGGGTTGAAGGGTCTGAATCCTTTTTGGATGAGCTATGGATAAGATCTCGAAGTTTTGATTCTGACTCCTTAATGTGTTCGACTACCTGGATGGTTGCCTTGGGTGGCATAATCAGGGTGCTGCCAACAGTCATCCACATTGTGGGTCTGGCTGAGGTTGTCCGAGCATAGACAGCAAACTCAACATAGCCCCAACGTTTGGCCTTGGGGTCAGGTATATCTAAAGTATACCATCCATTGTTATCAGATGAAGAGCCTTTATGCCACTTTAGGTAACTAGATGTCCACCCTTTTGGGTAACCAAGTGAGTGGTAAGAATAGCTACCATGTTCATCATGGAACCTGCATGACCAATAGGGGCACCCATTATATATCTCAGGCCACCAATGACAATAGTCTTTTGTTTGATCAAAAAGGAAGCAAATGAAAGGCCAGTTCCAGCTACCAGGGACGAAGGTCCTTGAAGGTGACAATTTTAGGGAAATAGAGGTGCAATTGTGGATGAAGCAAGTAGTTGCATCCACTGCACGGACCTTCTGCATGCCATGTTCTGAGTACCGTTCCTGAAGAGTGAATAAATACATGGTAGGAGAGGTGGGTAAAGACCAGTCCCGACAGAGTACAGAAAATAAGCAGAGCACAAAAAAACAAGCAGTTACAGAAGATTAGGGTGTTGGGAGAGCTCATTGTGACTTTTTTAAGAGGAATTGGGCTGCATGGAACACCGTGTGAGCTGCAACTTAAATGGGTGAGATGAGTGTGGAGAGCAGGAGTTAAGGGGAGGTTCAGGAGGTGATTCTTGGAGTTCCTCTGGGTGGTCCTGTCGTCAGCAGGTGGGACCTCCTGGTGATATGGCTTCAACCTAGAAATGTGAATCCAGGGAGTGAGACGGTTGTCTGGTAAGGAGAGTTTGGCGGAAGTGGGGGTACAGAGAATGACAGGATACGGGCATTTCCATTTTGGGGCAAGAGTCCCTTTCTCCTCTGGGGTATTATAATAGACTAGACTCCCAGGTGTTATGGGAGGAGTGTTTGGAGAGGACACTGGGTCCGGATGAAGCCAGTCCTGATATTTCCAGATTTCCGAGCAGAGATGATATAAAAGAGGCAAAGACAAATCTCGGGTGAGAGATCCTTGTGAAATGACCAACCCAGGGGGTATAAGAGGTCTTCCATACATTATCTCAAAGGGAGACAGTAAAGATGGTTTTTAGGGAGAGCTCTGATTCGAAGCAAATCCAAGGGAAGGAGTTTGACCCAGTCTAAGTTTAATTCCATTGTCAATTTGGTAAGGACTTCCTTTAGAGTACGATTTACCCTTTCCATTTTCCCTGAAGCTTGGGGTTAATATGGACAGTGGGAATGCCACTTGAAGGAGAGGGCTTGAGAGACCTTTTGTGTGATCCTAGAAATAAACTCAGGGCCATTGTCATATTGTAGAGAAGTGGGCATACCAAACCTGGGGATGATGTCTGTCAGTAAGATTAAAGCTACAGTGGAAGCCGTTTTATTGGAAGTGGGAAATGCCTCAATCCAACCAGAGAAAGTGTCCACAAAGACAAGGAGGTATTTAGTGCGCCATACTGTGAGCATGTTGGTGAAGTCTACCTGCCAGTCAGCAGTGGGAATGTGTCCCCGGGCTTGGTGGGAAGGGAAAGGTTTGGGCCTTAAAGGAGTATAAGTGTTGGTCCACTGACAGATCTGACAATTAGAGGCTATATTCTGTAGCATGGCTTTGTCAGAGAGGGTGAGCGAGAAGAAGCTCTGTAAAAAGAGGGTCAAAGACTGAGAATTGAAAAGGAATAGATTATGAAGGAACTTGAAGAGATCCTTGTTCTTACTGGAAGAAGTAGGGGCTTCAGATTAGCTGTCTAAAGTGGCCATTATATGTCCCCCAGGGCGTCCATCATTGGAAGTGGTAGCAGCCATTTGTGCCACCTGGTCAGCTTTGGCATTGCCCTCAGTGATAAGAGAGAAGTCCTTCTGATTAGACCTACAATGGACAACTCCCACCTGGGTGGGTAAGTGGGAGGCCTCTATCAGATTTGTTATAAGAGCCGAATTAGTGATCACATTACCTTTGGTGGTAAGTAGGCCTCGCTCCTTTTATATTGCAGGATGGGATAAGATATGGAAGACATATTTTGAATCAGTATAAAGGGTGAGGGATTTGCCTTGTGCTAGAAGGCTGGCACGAGTGGCTACTATAAGTTCAGAATGCTGGTTGGTAGTTCCTGAAGGCAGAGCTTTGGCCTCTATAATCTCAGTGGCTGATACTACAGCGTATCCAAAGTAATGAGTGCCGTTCTGCCTAAAGGAACTGCCATCAGTAAACCAGATAAGGTCAGGCTTGGCTAGTAGTCACTCAGAAATGGAAGAATGACAGGGGAGGAAATCATCTAAGGTTTCCAACCAATTATGAGTTGGTGTGTTAGACGTGGGAGTCATTGGGAGCAGTGAGGCAGGGTTCTGTGCAGAGCAGGGAAGGAAAGTAATATTAGGGTTTTCCAGAAAGGAAGTGAGGAGCGACAGAAATCTGGATGGAGGAAGGGTTTGAAAGCCCTTATAAGCTAAAAGATTCTTCAAGTGATGTGGGGAGTGGATAGTTAAAGGGGCCCCAAAAGTAAGCTTAGAGGCTTCTTTGTGTAAAATTTGTCCAGCAGCTGGAGCTCTTAAGCAAGGGGCCCACTCACGGATGGTAGGGTCAAGTTGCTTGGACAAATATGCCACAGGTGCAAATGTAGGCCCATAGTTTTGACCTAAGACCCCAAGTTCTTGCCTCCCATTTTCATGGACATATACATGAAATGGTCTTGAAAGATCAGGAAGGTGAAGGGCAGGTGCCTTTAAGACAAGTTGCTGAAGCCTGCGCAAGTTGTAGTTTGGGGAGGAGGCAAGAGATTCACTAGGGGGTCCCTTTGCTAGGTCATACAGGATTTGTAAAGAAGAGAATAATTTGGGATCCAGGCCCTAAAATAACCTGCTAGTCCTAGGAATGATAGTATTTTGGCTTTTGTATGGGGCACTGGAAGATAAGAGAGGACTTGCCTCCTATCCAGTGTTATTTCCTTTTTTCTGGGTGTAAGGCAAAAACCAAGATAGGTGACAGAAGACTGGGAAACCTGGGCCTTGTGGGGAGACTCCCTATTTCCCTTGTCTGCTAGGAAATTAAAAGCTGAGCAGTGTGGGATTGAGAGTGTTCCCAGAGGGACTACATAGAAGAAGGTTATCGACATATTGAAGGAGAGTAGAGTCAGGACAGGTCGGGTGAAAGGATGTGAGGTCCTGGGCAAGAACTTGGCCAAAGAGATGGGGGCTATCCCTGAATCCCTGTGGGAGGACAGTCCAGGTAAGCTGATGAGAATGGCGGGTGTGAGAGTCAGTGCAAGTAAAAGCAAAGATATACTGAGATTCTGAGAACAAGGGAATAGAAAAGAACGCATGTTTTAAATTTAGGACCAAGAAATGGGTAATAGTGGCATGGATCTGAGAGAAAAGGGTGTAAGGGTTGGACACTAGCGGGTGGATGGGGACCACAGAGGAGTTGACAAGGGGAAGGTCTAGAACCAGCCTGTAGGACACGTTAGGTTTCTTTACTGCCAGAATGGGGGTGTTGAAAGGAGAGTGTGTAGGCCTAAGATACCCCTTTCATGATAAATCCTGGATGATGGCTTCTAATCCGAGGAAGGCTGTGGTTGTGAGTGGATATCATGGTTGACTAATATATCTTGAAGGGTCCCGTAAGACAATATGAATAGGACTGCATTTAGCCATAAAGGGTGTAGTTGTGTCCCAAAACTCAGGGTTAACTGGTTTAGATAGTCGTGGGAGAGTGCATGAAGGAGGTGTATCTGCCCCTAGGAACATCATGAGGAAATGAGAGGTAGGAGAGGTGTGGGGTGATATGTGAATGGTGACTTTTAATAGTGAGAGTATGTCCCTTTCCAGAAGGGGAATGGGGCAATGGCTCATAACGAGAAAGGAGTGAGTGAAGGACAAAAGGGATTTTGAGGGAAAATACGTTTACCTCCTACCACGACAATAGGAGTTTTTGAGGGTGTGGTAGGACCCCAATACTCCCTCAAGACTGAAAAAGTGGCACCAATATCCAAGAGGAAGGTAATGAAGCGTCCATCCACCAGGAAGGTGACCCTAGGCTCTTGATTCTTGATGGTAATAGTCTGGAGGGAAGGCCCAGGGCTCCATCAATCCTCCTCTGCCAAGCCCAGGAGAGGCTGGGGTTGCCGGGTGGCTGAACAACCTCCCTTCCGGGTTGTTGGGCAGTCTGCCCCCCAGTGTCTCCTTTGATGGCATGTTGGGCAGGGGTTTTACGGTGTTCTCGGCGAAGGACAATCCTTACCACATTTGAAGAAAGCTCCAGGGGGTGTCACATTGGGACGGCTTGGTGATGGCCTTCTCTGAATGACCTGGGCCAACATTTGGAATTTGGCATTTTCAGCTCTCTGCCTACGGCAATCACTTTCATCCTCTCTACCATGAAAAACCTTTAAAGCGACAGCGAGGATTTTGGTCTGAGGAGTAGCAGGGCCCTGTTCAAGCTTTTTAAGCTTGGCTTTAATGTCAGAGTATTTTTGGGCCAGAACATATGTCATTAAGACATGACGGCCATCAGGGGTTTCTGGGTCGAGTTATGTGCACTGTTGAAGGGCCTTGGTTAGTCTATCCAGGAATTCTGAAGGTGTTTCCTCCTTCCTTTGAATGACCTCCTGCACCTTTTTAAAGTTAACAGCCTTGCAGGTGGCCTTTTTCAGGCCCGCCAAGAGGCAGGATGTAAAAAGGTCATGAGTCTGTAAGCCTTCAGGGGTGTTGTAATCCCATAGGGGATCCTGCTCTGGGACAGCATGAGGGCCCGTGGGGTGGTTAGGATTGGTCCTATGATTTTCATCAGCATGGGCTTGGGCTAGCTCCCAGACCCATTGCCTTTCCTCGGGGAGATGTGTATTGGCCAAGAGCATGTATATGTCATGAAGAGTGAGGCTATATGCTTGCAGGACCCATTGAAACTCCCGTATGTAAGTGGTGGGTTTAGTGGTGATTGAGCCTAACTTCCTCTCTAGCTGAGTAATGTCTGACCTGGAGAAGAGCACGTGGACTCTGATGACACCCTCGGGACCAGCTACCTCACGAAGGGGTGCGATTGTGTTAGGGGTGGGAAGGAGTCCTTTAGACCTGGTAACAGGAGCACTGAAAGAGGCAGGCGGTGGACAGGAAGGAGAGGAAGGGGAAGGGAGTGTCTCTTTGGAAGAGGAGGAGGTAGAGCAGGCAGAAGAGGACGGAGGGGAGGGGGATAAAATGGAAGGCTGAGGATCCATGGAATCAGGCAGAGGATGAGGAGGGTATAGCAGAAGAGAAGGGGCAGATGGGGCTGGGGATAAGGTGGGTGTTCATCTGCTGGGTCGAATGAGGAAGAATCTGTGAAGTCAGAAGTAGAAGTAGGAGACGAGAGGGGATTGCAAGCAAGGAGGACCTGAGGGGGAGGGCAGGAGGAGCAGAGACAAGGTGCTGTGTGGGAAGGCTAAAACCTTCAATGCAGGGAATCTTCCTCCACTTTTTCAGACGCTGGCAGTAGTTAAAAAGGTCCCGGGGGAGGTTTGGATCTAAGGATCCTTCTTGGACTGATCCCCTCATGGAAACCTCAAGCCACAGGTTATGATGAGTGTCTATATGAAAGAAGATGAGGGCCTTGTGGGAGTGCTTTGGTTTTAATTGTGGTCATTTGTGTGGTGGTTGGAAGTGATGACTGGGTCTACCTGGGCTTGAACTCTGGTGTGATTCCCCTTAGAGTCTGAGTTCTGGAACTGATCTCAGAGAAATATTGCCATGAACTGTGTTCAGATTTTAGGAGGCCACGCATGGGATTTGCCCTTGGAAACTGAGATCAAGGACAGAGTGGCTTTCCACAGAGCCTTGGAATCTCAGCTAGGATATCATATGATTTTATTCTGAAAGATTTGGCAGCCATAGTTGAGAGTCAGAACACCCATGGAAGTCACATTGAAGACCTCAATGGGCCTGGCTTCATGTGACCTTTTGAAGACTCTATGGGAAGACTTGCCTATGAGAGTTCTCCAGAGCTTTCATTGAAATGAGCTTCCTCACCATTTAATGGTTCCTGAATGAACTGAAACCCACAGTGTCTCTAACTTCATCCATGAAAAAAAGCTAGATAAATACAATGAAATTTTTGAAATTCCAATAATCAGGTGGCACTGGAGAACCTTTGGATGTCTTGTTGCTGATCATGAGTGTACGAGAGAATGCCAAGATTGACCGGGTTTCATGAAAATGGTGTAGAACAAAGATGCCAGTAAGTTGGAGCCTGCTGAGTAGTGGGCCTATTGCAGTGGTGGGCAGGTGTGTGATAATATATCTGTGGTGTGGCCATGAGGATTTGCCATTGCCTTCCAAATGGCTTGTGACTGACATTGTGCATCCAGCAGACCCTTCTATGTAAAGGCATCTTCTTACATGGAGAGGTTCCAGGGCAAAGTTCAGAGTCAGATTTCTATGGACAAGGGGGCAAGCTCTGTGAGATATAACCTGGTTGTTGCATTCTCCTGCAGACCCTGACACACCACAAGTGACTGAACTCCTTCGAAAACTGGGTCCCAGTTGAACTCATTGTATTTCATGCAGCAAATACCAACCTCCAGTGCAGCAGCAAGAAACACCACGAAAAGTGGAGGATGAACAAATGGCTTCACAGTCCACACGGGAAGACACTTAGCACCCAGTGGCCACAGTTTACCTAAAAAGAGAAAATTCAGCACTGCTGCCTTATGTTCATTAGAATACAAGAAACCATGTCCTCCAGGTCACATAGATTCAAACCCAGCTTTGATGGTCTCACTAGAAAGGAAGCAAAAGCTCCTTACAACAACATATGTTTCAAGTGCCCAACCTCAGAGGAAGTTCCTCAAGAAGTCTTTAGGCCGGCAGAGCTCCATGTTTTTGGAGTGTTAACTGTTAGACCAGGACACAAGAAAAGACCGCTGACTCTAATTAAAATCAAATTAAATTAATCTTATTATTTCCACGTTTCATGCTGCCTCCCCTCCCAAAACAGCCGGAACAAGACAGCAACCCCAGCTTTCCTACAGCCCAGCTTTATAGCCCAGAAAGTTACACAAAAGGGGTGTTACAGATAACAGAACTCTGACAAGCATCACACTAATGGTAGTTTAGATTTTTTTTGCTGTCCCTACATCAGAATTCAGAGGACCATTAGAGCCTCAGAGAGGGATGTTGTCTGGCCAGAGAAGGCAAATATTTATGATGTGTCACTAAAGTTTCAGAGAGGGCTGCTATCTGGTCAGAGAGCTGGGCATGTGTGAGTTCAAGGCACGGGCAGGCATTTCAAGCAGGTTCAGAACTTGCAGTAATTTATGGTAAAGCCAAAATTATCTTTTCATGGCTTTGTGGCAAGATGGCTCCCAATTTTAATAAAAGATCAGGTTGGGTCTATCATTTCCCCCTTTTCTCTGTGTCCCTTTCAAATCTTTAATAGATTAGGGGAAGAGCACTGAGGAAATTTTAATCCCTCAGGTAAGATTCTCCAAATTTTTAGAACTCACCCAAAACCGATCTCCCTGATTTTACCTGACTTAATTAATTACTTATATTGATAGTCTATTTATCTTTCTCTTCATTGTTGTAAGAAGAGTGGCGTCAATTATTATTTCTTCTTCTGACCTGAGACAGGGTGAAGTGAGTGGGCGTGAGGGACATGAGTTGCCTTTTATAAGTCAGTTGGGGGACATGAGTTGCCTTTTAGAAGTCAGTTCGGATTGAAGTCTGGTTGGGGAAGAACAGGTTGTAAAGTCATCTGGGGATGGGTTCTTCTATGAGAGAAACAAAAACCATGAGTACTGAATAAATGTTGCAGCAGCTGGAACATGTCACTGTATGGAAGTTCCCTCACCAGTCTTTAATATCCCCAGTTATCAGGACTATCAAATTAATATTTAACTTTTAGTGTTACAGTTGTCCCTCCCCGTAAGATACAGTTTAACAATTTAATGTCATCTGATCTTGTAAAATCCTTTTTTTTGTATGACCTCTATGTCTAATAGAGAAACCTTTAATTCTGTTACTCAGGGCTGGATAATCGTACTAGCAAACACCAAGCCTACCTGTGTAGGTTAGGAATATCTGCAGGCCTTAAATTAGAAATTTCTGCCTGTGGCAGCTCTTCTTGATAGTCTCTTTTTATAAGTATCAGGCATTCCTGTCTGAGAATCCTTCTTTGTAGCCTCCAGTCTTACTTATTTTGGGAGGCTAAAATAAAGTGCATACCTTAAAATATTATTATTATTATTATTATTATTATTATTATTATTATTATTATTATATTATTATTATTATTTAAAATGCCCAGGAATGGCTGTATTTTGGTCTTAACTGTCTTTCCAAAGTGTTTAAGATGAAGCAGTCAAACGGACTTTTGTTTCTATCTATTGTTAACAGTCAGCTGAGCTTTATGGGAGTCAATTCTGGAAAAACGAGAGCAGATTTTCAATTCTGCTAGTGCCATTTGCGCTAGGTGGGTCCAGGTCTTGCTTGACCATTTGGCTTCCCTCAGAAGCATCAGGGATATCTCCTTTCTCTTATGACTCTCGTAACAAATGCACTGATTGGCTTTCTGTTCTCCAGTGGTCTCATTAATCTCCCTGATCAGGAGGTTATGTGGCTCAGAGTTGAAAAGCTCTTTAGAGAAGTCCCCTGTTCCCTGGATTCAGATTGACTCAGAGGGTAAGAGCCAAAATATTGGTTTTCTTGGCCCTTTTCATTTAACTTTAATTTTAAATCCTAATCTTAAACATCCAGCAAATAAATTTTAACAGCCTTATATTAAGAGTACTGGACTTTAATGTCTATAACTTTATAAATATCTTTTAATTAATTGGGATCTGTATTATTCTGTCTGTATTGTAGGTGATGACTTATTATCTTGAATAAACCCATGTTGTGTTCTTAAAGCAACTAACAGGTAATCTTTAGATCACTTATAAGAAAATTTCAAAATAAAATTAACAAAAGTAAAAATACTTAGTTCGTGTAATAGCTACCCTGAAATTTTTGGCTGAGTATTACTTTATATCCCCTGTTTTAGATCCTAGGAATCTTGACATTTTTTAGGTTTTTAACATAACTTTAAAGAAATATTATCTGACCTACTGGTTTCGTAGTCATTCTCACATATAGTAAGATGGGACACACAGCCTTATCTCAGGTAAGGCAGGGCTCTTTTTAAATCTTAAGTATTTTAGTTCTAAAGCTGATCTTTATTTTTAAATATCATTTGACAAAGTTTACATATATTGCGGTCTCATGAACATTAGCTAACACCATATGATATCACAGTTAAAACATGAATTAAAGAAAGCCTGAAAGTTTTCAACTTTTACATAGATTAGGCTCTCATTAACTTAAAAATACATTTAAATTGTTCCACAATGTAAAAAGTAACATGAAACTTTACATATCTTATTGATAACAGGTAAATAAATCTCCAATATATTTTTTTTACCATACAACTTCAGAACACCAGCTTGATATAATGCTCTTTTAAAGTTTCTACCTTACAGACTTGCATACCTGTAAGATATGAAAACATTAATAGCATCACAATTACATTGATGTTTCTACATTAACCAAGTTTACCTTTTAAAGAAATGGCAGTACAGTGCTCTAAAATAACAGTTCTGATTTAATAAGTTGTTTAATTTTTATGGTTCCTTGCTCTAGAAAAAATAAAACTTAATAAACACAATGTTATGGGTAAACTTATGTTTCAAAAAATTTTTGTCTCATTAACACATGACTGATTTTTAAAATCTTATATAGAGTTTAGTAAAAACTCATACAGACCTTAGTAAATGAATCAGATATCTAACAAAAGTACTCACGAATGAGTAATCCCATATCAAATTTACTTTACTTATTTATCAAAATATTAGAGAAATGTATTGAACAGTGTAAACCATTTTTATGTTGAAGAAAATGTCCTAGAACCAAGGCACATTAGACGTTTTGTAGATATTAATATTTTATTAGATTTTTGAACACCTAGAAAAATTTGTAAGCTTAAATTTAAAAACATTTATTTTTATCTGTTTATCCAATTTAAATTGAAACATTTAAACCACGTGAACTAAAGATCTTTGGATCCACTTTTTAAAATTTGTTTTTATGAGCGCTTTTTTTATGAGCGCTCCTTATATATGTTAATTTGTGTATCATATATATGATATACGAACATATGTATATATAGACAGACAACACATAACAAAATTGTACACACATAATAATAGTAAAGGCCTTGTAGTTTTTCGCAGGTTAAATCTTTATTGCAATGTTTCAAGAAGTCCACAGTTGGTCAAAGATAGAACTGATCAGAAAAACATTAACCTAGGTCTGCATGCTCAGAATCATGAGCTCAAAAAGAAAATACAGAATCTAAGGAAAAAAATAAGAGTCCTAGAAAAAACGACTGGCCAGTAATTAGTAAATACCATACAATTTAGTTTTTCTTTCCGTTAGGCATCAAATCAGTCTCCTACTAAGCTTGCAGGCTTCTTTCATTTGCATTTCAACATAAGTCATGGCTGAGGTCTGGAAGGAGCAGGAAAAAACTGCTATTCTGAGCAGACACCTCAGGCCTAAGGCATTTTAACCATAATTTTCAGATTCGGGTGTTGAAAATTATGATACAAGTTTAAGATACAATTCACAAAATTTTATGTCTTTACATCTTATTTTGTCAACAGATACCATACTATGGTTTACTATCCTTGTCCAAATTAATGCACTGGTACACACAGTGACATTTTCCCTGGCTACCGAAATCAAAATTGGTTAAAAAAAAAAAAAAAAAAAAAAAAAAAGACTGAATGATTGGGAAGTTACTTGCCAATTGGAAGTAGAGTTCTTCAGTTTTCCATCCTAAGTATTTAAGTTCTCTGGCATGAATTACCTGAAATCTTAAACTAAACAATTACGTAAACCCGACTTTTAACTGCAAGATTGTGCAATGCTTCAAAAACCCATTCAGATACCAGTTTGTTATGATAAAACATCATCATTTAGACACACATTCAGCTAAGATCATTCCCAAGAAAAATTTTATAATATCAACACATTATTGCACATGTCTTAAAGGACCAGAAACAAAGACACAAGACAGACAGAAAGGAGGTAGAGACTATGGTTGCCAGACAGAATCCTTTAAACCAGAGCAGATAAGAGAAAAATCTACTACACCAGTGGCACCATAAAAATCTACTACACCAGTGGCACCATGGGGGGGACCAGATGTTTTAACAGAGGGGCAACCTGAAATGTAAAATAAAGTGTCTATATGGTGACTTTAATGAATTTAGTGTCCCCTTTTTCTTTTTCTCTTTTTTAACAAGACAGAGGTGCCGTAATTCTTACAGTGCACGGAAGGAAGGAGGGTATTCCCTGAATCAACAGGGCTTTGGCAGCTGCTGGGTGTCCCTCAGTCCCTCCTTTTACTTACAGGATTAGCTCCTCTGGTTCAGTTCCACCCCAAGCAAGCTCCATCTCCTAACATTTCAGTAGACAGCTCTCACAAAGTTCTGGGGCGGAGGGGGGATACCAAATTTGTAACTTAAAGTTTGGTTCCTGACCTAGAAGCCAATTTATACCAATTAAATAATGAGGAATGGGTTCTGAGAAAAAGAAAAGGGGAGGTTAATTGCTTTGCTAACAAAGGAGAAACACAGGGGACTCTGCCAAATTTTGTGACTCTCTTGATCTGGAGGGACAAGGGGTTTTAAAGGAGTTTCACTTGTTAACCTGAGAGATACTCAGTTCTTAGGTCCCCAGCAGGCATTGCCCTCTGCAATGGGTGTGCTCCAGGCAGCCAGCTAGGGGCTTCTATCATCCTGCTTAACAAAGGGGGGTAAAGTTCATCGCAGTTCCTTAAAACACAGTTCAAACGAGTGTCAGGCTTACTCTCTTTATTACCCATTTTCACGTCCAATATCCTTAAGTTTTTACCACTGAAATCACACAACAAAATGAACAAAAGCAAACAAACAAACAAAAAAAATAGAAAGCAGAACAAAACACACACACACACACACACACACACACACACACACACAAAGAAAAACAGAAACCCTGCGCCTAAACAGAAAAACAGTGGTACAGTGCAAGATCTTGCTAAAGCTCCAGGGTACGAGCGCGTGCGTGCCCGTGGGCACCTCTCTACACTTCCAGAGGAATTTCCTACAGAACAGAACAGAGGACAGAATGATTCTTGTTACTGTCCTGGACAGGAGTATATGTGAGTCTCCCCAGGCCACATCTCTGTCATCAGAAGAGATCTCCCTTAACCGGATATCAGATGTTATAAAGGCGCCACTTACCTATGGAGGCCTCCTCCATCAGGTGCTTGCTAATAGTTTTAGTGCGGAGGTTCACTGCAATGCTCCCGGGACTAAAGGCTCTCTTCCTAATATAGAGAAGATGGACCAAACCAGGCCTGAGTGGACAGCTGTTCCTTGGTGCCTATGGTTTATATACCATTCTAATTTGTGAAAGTGCCACAGAAAGTAGGGTCAGCCTCCTTCTCATGGTACGCTTGGAAGCAACTGTTTGGACAAAGTGGTTGCCAAGGCAGTGACCTCATTCAGTTCCTGAAGGATGCGACCTCACCTCACTTCCTTGGTAATGGAACTCTCTGAACTTGGAATCCAGGAAGCCAGGCACAGAGAGCCAATCCCTGTCCCAGTCCCAGTGGTCTCACTTGCTTCGATTTAGCAAGGACAGAGTCAGTCTTTCTTGGTACCTACTGATGTGAGGATGGTCAAATGCCAGGAAAACTCTGAAGAGGGGCCTTTTTTGAAAAAGCAGGTAGTGGCTCACAGCTGGCTCCTGACCACTTCACAGAGTTGGACAAGGAGACCAGATCTGAGACAGGACAGGCCATATCGGGGGAACACAGTATGGCCCAGCAGTCAGAGGACACTCCGGAGAGTGAGAGACCTACTTGGGGGAAGGATGTGCCTTTGTGGATGTGGATGTGTGCTTGTGGTTTTGTCTCATGTTCAGAGAATAGGTAGGAAAGTCAGTTTGTTTGGTTTGGAGTGAACTGTTTCTAGTAAGTTGTTGGACAAGGCGAGTGTTTCTATGTCTGTGTAACCCACTGTGTCCGTGGTTGTAGACGTTAGAAAAGAGAATGCATCAATGGATGTTTCCTGTCTATTAGAAAGCTTCCCAGCATTCATCCTGTCCAACTAATGAATGCTCTAGGGCTTGCCTTATCAATGGGCAACACCGGCTATCTTCCTAAGTTCCTGTTTTCTTCCTGAATTCTGGCCACTCTCCAGAATAGACTCATGCTTTTGTGTCCACGATATGTAGCACCTCCAAGCACTGTGACATGGACATGTACTGGATAGCTGAAGGAATTGGCAAGAATCTCAGAAAACTCAGATACCAGTGTGACCAGGATAGTCTCAGTGGAGAAACCCTGCAATTGGCCTTTTGATTACCTATTGTTCTGTTGCCCTGAATGTCAGGAAGGTCTTTGCCTCAGGCCACGCCTTCTAGATTCCAGAAGAAAACAGTTTTCAAACGGAAATGAGTGGGCATCACCTGTGGCTGTTTGCTTAATTGCTTTGGAAAGGGATGTGTCTGAATCAGCCCCTTGGCCCTGTGTGAGCCTAGAGCTTAGATTCTTAGCACCTGATGGATCATAAGAAAGATCCCATGTGTGGATCCAAATCAAAATGACCAAAAATCAGTCATTGTGGATGAAGTCTCTCGCATTCCTCCGTAAGGTTCTTTACCTCCCTCAAGTGAGAATAGGGATCCAATGGGTCAAATGAGTTATTCAAAGCCCTGCAGATGCTAGCCCATAGGTTCTTGGGTTTTCTTATGAATCCAATTCAAATAAAGAATCTAAACCGACAGTCAGTAGGCCTCAAATTGGAGAACAGAGCTGTTAACGGCAGGCATATTTGATCACTCCTGGATCACAGGAAGGTTGTCCAGGCCACCCTGACTTTTGGTAAATGAGGGGAAAGGGAGCTTATTTGGGACACTGTCTTGTGCTGCGCCTCTCATGGAATCCTCCTGCCAGAAGTTATGATGAGTGTCTATATGGAAGAAGATGAGTGTCATGTGAGAGTGTTTTGGTTTTAACTGCGGTCATTTGTGTGAAAGTTGGAAGAGATAACTGGGTCCAACTTGGCTTGCACTTTGGTGTGATTCTGCTTAGAGACTGTGTTTTGGAACTGACCTCCGAGAAGGTACAAGGTCCTATGACATTGTATATCCATATTTCTGCGACATCTCTACAGAACGTAATTCAATGCTAAGTATACCAATCAAGGGCCAAATGAACTTCTGGACTTCAAATCTTACCTAGATTTCTGTTTTCATACTTATATTGAAAAGTTAATAAAATAGATACTTGTCACTTCCTGTTTTTCTGTATGCTTAACAAAACACCGTTGTAATCTTGAGAACTGTTTACTATTCTTGTTCCCAGAATGTGCTGTCCCCAACTGCCAAACTTCAGAATGTACTCCGTCAACCAGTTGCACGCAAACTGCCCACTTGCCATTACCCATCAATAAATTTCTCTCCCTGCCCTCTCCAAGGAAAATATATAAGCATTTCTTAAGCTGTTCTCAGGGCTCTCTGCTCTGTTCAAGTGATCTCTGAGCCCTTCATGCCGGACTCCCAATAAACCCTTTGCTGTTGCATGAGACTGTCTCTTGGTGGTCTCTGCCACAGATGCTCGCCCAACCTTTACATCTGGTGGCCCTAGCGAGATCCGGCAGCTGCAGACAAAATACCCCCAACGGGCTCCTCTGGGGGTAAATAAGACCCATCTTTCTGGTTTCAGGCTTCAGGTTAGGGTATGGCAAAATGGCTATTGGTAAAGAGCGTGAGCTCTCTCCCATGGTGGCTGACACACATGCCACAGAGCCACAGACCATGTCCCTGGGAGATAGACTCGGGAAATCGAGGAACAATAGTCTCCTCGACTCAGTGATATTTTGTTTCTGATTCGGTATTGCCAGCCCTTCAGGTTTTGCCGACTAGTCAGTCCTGGTCTCAGTATTGGACGTCCATTGCCTGTCTTTATTGTCTTGTCTTGTCTGTGTTGTGTGTCGTTGCTTTCACTGTCTGTGTATATTTTATTATGGGACAGATCATTTCAATGCCTCTGTCCCTGACCCTGATCACTGGACCAAATTCTGCTTAAGGGCTCAGAATCTTTCTTTTTCAGTAAAACGCCAGACCTGGCAGATTCTGTGTCACAGAATGACCCACCATTGCAGTCGGATGGCTCCTAGAAGGATCTTTGTACTTCGCACTTATTTGAAAAGTCCGAGATATTGTCTTTCAGCAGGGGCCACATAGACATCCAGATCAACAGCCATATATCTTAACTTGTCAGTACCTCTACAAATCTCCTCCTCCATGGGTCAATCCTTTCCTTGTCCCTGCACCTGCTCCTACTCCTTCCCCCACAATTCTATCTCTCAAACTCTCTGCTCCTCCTCCTCCACCCTCTGTTCTCCTTGAGTCTCAAGACTCTACTGGACTCTCCTCCCCATGCTTATCATCTGCCCTCGTCTCCCAACCCCCAACACCCTCTAAGTGATTCCCCTTCTGCTGACTCAGCCTCTCCACCATTCGAGGAAGCTAGGCTGGCCCAGTGCCATCAAGATGACTGTCCCGCAGCACAGACAGACCCTCCTTCCCTGGAGGAAGCTGGCCCGGCTAAAAGAACTCAGAGAACTCACCGACGTTTTCACACCTGCCTACTTGGGGTGACTGCCAACACCACCTAGCGACTCTCTTCATGACAGAGCAATGAGAGAAAAATCTCCTGGAATGTAGAAAAAATATCCTCAGACCTGATGGGCGACCAACACAACTTCCCAACATAATGAAAGCTGGCTTCTCCTTAAACCTATTCAACAGGGACAGCAACACGTTGGAAGATAGGGAGCATCTGTTCAATTATTGCCAGGCTCTAACAGCGGGTCTCCAAGGGACCGCTGGGTGACCAACTAATTTGGGCATGGTAAGAGAAATTATTCAAAGGCCTGATGAATCTCCCTTTATGTTTCTAGAGAGAATCATGGAGGCATATAAGAGATATACTTCTTTCAATCCTCAGGCAGCGGATTAAAAGGCATCTGTCATGATGGCCTTAATTGAGCAAGCTGCCATGGATATGAAAAAAAAATTTAAAAGAGAGATTTAGTCAAAGAAGCCAAGAAAGTATACTACAAGAGAGAAACAGGGAGAAAGAAAGGGAGCAAACGGAGGATGAGAGAAGCAAAAGACAGACTAAGGCATTGACTAAGGTCCTGATCACAACAAGAAAGAGGCCAGAAATTAAGACACAGGGTGACAGGAAGGGCCCATGCCAGAGGCCACCCCCGGCCTCAGATCAGTGTGCCTACTCTAAAGAAAAAGGATACTGGGCCATAGAGTTCCCTATAAAGAGACAGCCATGCCAGCTGGCCATTCTGACTCTGGAGGATGACTAAGAAAGTCGGGGCTCAGATCCCTTCCCCTAGCTCAGGGTAACTTTTGAAGTGGAGGGGACTCCAGTAAACTTTGAAGTGAGTACAGGAGCAGTATACTCAGCCCTTAAGGCCCCATTGGGCCCTCTATCAAATAAAAGGTCTCTAGTTCAAAGGGCTGATGACAGTAAATATCGGGCTTAGACAACTAAGAGGACCATGGACCTGGGGAAAGAAAAAATCCATCACTCCTTCCTAGTAAGACCAGAATGCCCGCACCCATTGATGGGCAGAGATCTGCTCACCAAGCTCTGGGCCAAAATAACTTTTAACCCTGAAGGCCCCCAAATGAAATTTGTAAATCCTTCAGTAAAACTCCTATAGTCACCACTTTAACTATATTAGTAGAAGATGAACGTCCACTCTTCACACCCCCCAAGACTGATCAAACAGGCAAGCTACCCCAAAAATGGATAACAGATTACCCAGATGCCTGGGCAAAAACTGCGGTGTTAGGTCTGGCCGTGAAACAACCTCCAATAACAGTGGAGTTAAAAACCTCAGTCTCCCCAATCAATGTCAAATAATATCCTCTAAGCAAAAAAACTAAAGGTGGGATAAGGCCCCATATTCAGAAATATCTGGCCTTAGGAGTCCTAAGGCCCTGTCAATCGGCCTGGAACACTCTCCTGCTACTAGAAAAAAAAAAAAAGCCAGGAACCAGGGACTATCGCCCCATTAAAGAGCTAAGAGAGATCAACAACAGAGTGCAGGACATTCACCCCACGGTACCTAATTGGTACAATCTGCTTAGCACTCTGAACCCTGAGGGGAAATTATATACTGTTCTGAACTTAAAAGATGCTTTCTTTTGCTTCCCTCTGCATAAAGATAGTCAGTTGCTGTTTGCTTTCGGGTGGGTAGACCCAGAAACCAAAACGTCTGGTCAACTAACTTGGACTAGACTCCCACAGGGGTTCAAAAACTCCCCCACTCTCTTTGATGAAGCCCTCCACAGAGATCTCAACAACTTCAGAACTACGCACCCTGAAGTTACCCAGTTTCAATACGTGGATGACCTGCTACTGGCAGCCAACACCAAGGAAAACTGTGAGTCTGGGACCCAAGCACTATTATATGAGCTTGCTCAACTCGGGTATAGAGTTTCGGCCAAAAAGGCCCAAATTGGCTAGCATGAAGCAATCTTCCTGGGCTATTCCCTTAGGGGCAGTAAACGATGGCTCACTGAGCCCAGAAAACAAACCATTGTGTGGATACCACCCCCATCTTACAGCAGACAACTCAGAGAATTTCTTGGGACTGCTGGCTTTTGCAGGTTATGGATACCTGGGTTTGCGTCCTTAGCTGCTCCTTTATACCGCTGTTAAAGGAAGATGACCAATTTCAATGGAACCCTGAGTACCAGGAAGTTTTTGATAACATCTAAGGACACTGACACTGAACACCTCAACTTCACTGAGCTCAGCCTGCAATTACAGCAAGCCCTACACTACGTTAAAAATGCACATCAACTCACTCACCTTGGTTCAAAGAAACTGCAGGCATTACTGTAGGATTAAGAACAGAGTTCTCCACTAACCAACTCACAGCGAAAGGAAATAACTGAACGGGTAACAAAAGCCTGTCGGATCCGTCAATTGGGTAATGCTTACCCTTCCAAGTTTCCTAGAGGAAAGCACCTACGAGGAACCAGACCAGGACAATTCTGGGAAGTGGACATTAATGAAATTAAGCCAGCAAGGTATGGACTTAAATATCTCCTAGTCTTTGTAGATACATTTTCAGGATGGATTGAAGCCTTACACACACACACACACAAAAAAAAAAAAAAAAAAAAAAAAAACGGCGCAAATGGTTTTCAAGAAGATCCTGAAAGATATTTTTCCAAGATACGATCTGCCTAATGGACTGATAATGGACTGGTGTTCATGGCCCAGGTAAGTCAGGTGTTAACCAGGACCCTGTGGATTAATTGGAAGTTACATTATGCTTATATATCCCAGAACTCAGGACAGGTAGAAAAAATAAATAGAACCATTAAGGAGACCTTAACAGCCCCCTTAGGGATCTGGTGGCTATCTCTCCACCCAGACATTTTTCAGCTCGGTAGAGGTCTTTCCTTTTGAGATATACCTGATGAAGAGGATCTCACTAAAATTTCATTAAATCCCTTCCATACCATAGATAATTGAAACAAACATTATGGATGCAGGGACACGCGAGCCAGATGCAGGTTGGCTAGCCTATATTACTATGTATGCCCGGCAGACTATCAAAGCGACAAACAGCCATGGCTGTGTGGGGGAAAAGCCGACTTCTTGTATAAGTCATGGGGATGTGAGCATACAGGGGCTGCCTGGTGGAACCCAAACTCCTCATCAAATTCAGTACACAGCATTGGCCATATTACCAATTAGACAACCAAAAACTATGGCCCCCAGAGGGTTCTCTAGATCTTCAAATTCTGCATGACATTTTTAACTTTGGCAAGTGCTCAAAAGGGGGAAATTCCCCTATGTGGAATCCTTTTTCCTCC